>NW_025745735.1:0-72500 GCF_021184085.1 Oncorhynchus gorbuscha | reverse complement strand
GCTGATGTAAGAAGGGCTTTATAAATACATTTGTTTTTTTTGACTATCACCCCGTAGCACTCACTTCTGTCATCATGAAGTGCTTTGAGAGACAAATCAAGGATCATATCACATCTACCTTACCTGACACCCTAGACCCACTAAAATTTACTTACCGCCCCAATAGATCCACAGACAATGAAATTACCATCACACTGCCCACTCCTGTCTGGACAAGAGGGATACCTATGTAAGAATGCTGTTGATTGACAATAGCTCAGCATTCAACACCATAGTACCCTCCAAGCTCATCATCAAACTCGAGGCTCTGGGTCTGACCCCGCCCTGTGCAACTGAGTCCTGGACTTCCTGACAGGCTGTCCCCAAAGGTGAAGGTAGGAAACAACATATCCACTTCACTGATCCTCAACACAGGGGCCCCACAAGCGTGCATGCAAAGACCCCTCCTGTACTCCCTGTTCACCCATGACTGTGTGGCCACGTACGCCTCCAACTAAATCATCAAGTTTACAGACGACAACAGTAATAGGCCTGATTACCAACAATGACGAGACAGGAGGTGGTGAGGGCCCTGGGGGTGTGGTGCCAGGAAAATAACCTCTCACTCAAAGTCAATAAAACAAAAGGAGCTGATTGTGGACTCCGGGAAACAGCAGAGGGAGCAACCCCCTATTAAATCGACGGGACCGCAGTGGGAAAGCTTCAAGTTCCTCGGCATACACATCACGGACAAACTGAAATTGTCCACCCACACAGACAGTGTGGTGAAGAAGGCACAACAGCGCTACTTCAAACTCAGGAGGCAAACTTTTACAGATGCACAATTTAGAGCATCCTATCGGGCTGTATGACTGCCTGGTACAGCAACTGCACCTCCCGGAACCGCAGGACACTCCAGAGGGTGGTGTGGTCTGCCCAATGCATCACCAGGGGAAAGCTACCTGCCCTCCAAGACTCCTACAGCACCCTATGTCACAGGAAGGCCAAAAAGATCATCAAGGACAATAACCACCCGAGTTTCCGCCTCTTCACACCACTATCATCCAGAAGGCGAAGTCAGTAGAGGTGCATCAAAGCTGGGACTGAGAGACTGAAACACTGCTTCTATCTCAAGGCCATAAGACTGTTAAATAGCCATCACTAGCACCTTAGAGGCTGCTGCCCTATATACATAGACTTGAAATCACTGGCCACTTTAATAATGTTCACGTGTTTTGCATTACTCATCTCATATGTATATACTGTATTTTATATACCATCTATTGCACCTTGCCTATCCTATTCTACTGTATTTTTGTCAAAACCGCTCCGTCGTTGCTCATCTAAATATTTATATATTCTTAATTCCATTACTTTAGATGTGTGTGTATTGTTGTGAAATTGTTAGATATTACTGCACTGTTGAAACTACAAACACAAGCATCCCGCTACACCCGCAATAACCTCTGCTAAACATGTGTATGTGACCAATAACATTTGATTTAGTAGTAGGTAGAGTGCAGAATAATTGATTTCATTTACAAATGACCTAGCACCAGGTTGTTATGACAGGTGTCAGAAAAAATCAGCAAAAAAAATGAAATTGTTGCCAATAGCAAAGTTAGTCATTAACTTCTTTCGGATCATTGGGACGCTAGCGTCCCACCTCGACAACATCCGGTGAAATTGCAGAGCGCGAAATTCAAAAAACAAAAGTAGTAATATTAAACATTCATAACAATACAAGTGTTATACACCATCTTTAGCTTAGAATCTTGTTAATCGAACCGCTTTGTCCGATTTACAATAGGCTTTACGGCGAAAGCATAGCATTTGATCGTCTGAGGACAGCGCCTCACCCACTTCCCACACCCACATAACCTGCACAGGTGTCACAAAATAGAGATAAAATAAATCACTTACCTTTGAAGATCTTCATCTTTTTGCAAGCCAAAGTGTCCCAGTTACACAATGAATGGTTGTTTTGTTCGATAAAGTCCTTCTTTATATCCCAAAAAGGTCTGTTTATTTGGCGCGTTTGATTCAGAAATCCACCTGTTCCAACTCGCCCAAGGATGCCTACAAAGGAATCTAAAAAGATACGTGTAAACTTTGTCTAAACAATTCAAACACCATTTCTAATCAGACCTCAGGTATTCTAATATGTATATAATAGATCAAATTTGAGACGAAATATACTGTGTTCAATACCGGAGAAAAAGAACGAGGAACGCACACTCATTCACTCGGGCCAAAAGACTAGAGTCCTTCTGAGGGATACTTCGAAATAATTATTCTTCATTTTTCAAAAAACAAGCATGAAACAATTTCTAAAGACTTGACATCTAGTGGAAGCCATAGAAACTACAATATGGATCCTAATTATTAGACTTTCCCGTAGAAAAGCATTGAAAAGTTCAATGACCTCAAAATAAAATTTTCCTAGATGGATTGTCCTCGGGTTTTCGCCTGCCAAATCAGTTCTGATAAACTCACAGATATTATTGGAAAATACCATTATCCAATACTACCATGCATATGCATATCCTAGCTTCTGGGCCTGAGTTACAGGCAGTTTACTTTGGGCACCTCAATCATTCAAACTTCCGAATACTGCGCAAAAGCCTTAAAAAGTTAACCATTGAGATAACAGTATAACCAGCTTTGCTAGGGCAAGTAAAATGGTCAGAGTGAGGTGTTCTCCCCTTTACTATTAGTAGATAGCAGGCACATTGAGCAGCCAGGCAACATTGGCTAAATCAGCTTATCAAGGGTGCGTTCATAAACTGTGTCAGAGTGTGCTCTGAGCCATTCGTAAATTCAGAGTGTTGTCAATTCGTAAATTCAGAGTGTTTCGTTCCCAGAGCATTCAGGGCGCACACAGGATGCTCTGTTCAAGTAGTATAGTTGATCCGAGCATTCTGACCTCACAAAAGCATTTAAGCACCCAAGCTAATTGACTAAGGTTGATTAGCTACTTTCAGGCCCAAATGGGAGAACAACTCACTCTGGCCATTTTACTTTCCAGAGCAAAACTGGTTATACTATTTTCATGTTATCTCAAGGGTTAATGAATGTAATTGTGCTAATGGCAACAATTTCATTCATTTTTTTAGCCGATGTTAACTGACACCTGTCAAATCAAATGAAAAGTTGTCACTTGCGCCGAATACAACAGTGCTTACGTACAAGCCCTTAACCAACAATGCAGTTATAAAACATAAGATTTCAGTAAAAAAAATTAAGTAACAAGTAATTAAAGAGCAGCAGTAAAATAACAATAGCGAGGCTATATACAGAGAACAATGTGCGGGGGCACTTGTTAGTCATGGTAATTGAGGTAATATGTACATGTATATCTTGTTTGGGACAGGGGGCAGCATTTTCACTTTTGGATGAATAGCGTGCCTCCTACTCATTCCCAGATGCTAATATATGCATATTATTAGTATTGGATAGAAAATACTCTGAAGTTTCTTAAACTGTTTGAATGATGTCTGTGAGTATAACAGAACTCATAGGAAGTGGGAAATCTGAGGTTTGTAGTTTTTGAACTCACCCCTATCGAATACACAGTGGGATATGGGTTATTTTGCACTTATTTTGCACTTCCACTAGATGTCATCCGTCTTTAGAACATTGTTTCTGGCTTCTCGTGTGAAGGGGGGCCGGATAAGTTCTCAATCGCGCACTTTCACTTGAGAGGTAGCTCTCGTTCCATTGCTTTTCTACAGACAATGGAATTCTCCGGTTGGAACATTATTGAACTTTTATGATAAAAACATCCTAAAGATTGATTCTATACTTAGTTTGACAAGTTTCTTCGACCTGTAATATAACTTTTTGAACGTTTAGTCCGAATGGACCAGATCGTGCTTTTGTATTTGTTTACCAAACGCCCTAACAAAAGAAGCTATTGGACATAATTGGACAAAAATCATGGACATTATCGAGCAAAACAAGCATTTATTGTGGAACTGCGATTCCTGGGAATACATTCTGATGAAGATCAAAGGTAAGTGAATATTTATAATGCTATTTATGAATAATGTTGACTACCCAACATGGCGGATATTTCTCTGGTTGGTTTGGGTTCTGAGCGCCGTTCTCAGATTATGCTTTTTCCGCAAATGTTTTTTAAATCTGACACAGCGGTTGCATTAAGGAGAAGTGTTACTAAAGTTTCATGTATAATAGTTGTATTTTCATCAACATTTATTATGAGTATTTCTGTGAATACATGTGGTTCTCTGCAATATCACTGCATGTTTTGGAACTACTGAACATAACACGCCAAAGTAAAATAAGATTTTTGGATATAAATATGAACTTTACCGAACAAAACACAAAACATGAAGTCCTATGAGTGTCATCTGATGAAGATCAAAGGTTAGTGATTCATTTTCTCTCTATTTGTGCTTTTTGTGACGCCTCTCTTTGGCTGGAAAAATGGCTGGGTTTTTCTGTGAGTTGGTGGTGACCTAACATAATCGTTTGTGGAGCTTTTGCTGTAAAGCACTTTTGAAATCAGTCACTGTGGCTGGATTAACGAGAATTGTATCTTTAAAATGGTGCCCAATACTTGTGTGTTTGAGAAATTTGATTTGTGAGATTTCTGTTCATTAGTATTTGCAATTTCATTCGCCGTTGGCGAGGGGTTCCGCTAGCGGAACAGGTTTCTAGACAGGATATAGTTAAAGTGACTATGCATAAATAATAAACAGAGTAGCAGCAGCATAAAAGGGTGGGGGGGAGAAATGCAAATAATGTGGGTAGCCATTTGATTAGCTGTTCGGGAGTCTTATGGCTTGGGGGTAGAAGCTGTTTAGAAGCCCTTTGGGACCTAGACTAGGTGCTCTGATACCGCTTCCGTGCAGTAGCAGGGAGAACAGTCCATGACTAGGGTGGCTGGAGACTTTAAACATTTTTAGGAACGTCCTCTGACACTGCCTGTTATAGAGGTCCTGGATGGCAGAAAGCTTGGCCCCAGTGATGTACTGGGACGTACGCACTACCCTCTGTAATGCCTTGCGGTCGGAGGCCGAGCAGTTGCCATGCCAGGCAGTGATGCAACCAGTCAGGATGCTCTCGGTGGCGCAGATGTAGACCTTTATGAGGATCTGAGGACCCATGCCAAATCTTTTCAGCCTTCTGAGGGGAATAGGCTTTGTCGTGCCCTCTTCACGACTGTCTTGGTGTTTTTGGACCATGGTAGTTGGGGACACCAAGGAACATGATGGGATGGGGACACCAAGGAACTTGAAGCTCTCAACCTGCTCCACTACAGCCCCATCGATGAGAATAGGGGCGTGCTCGGTCCTCCTTTTCCTGTAGTCCACAATCATGTCCTTTGTCTTGATCACATTGAGGGAGAGGTTGCTGTCCTGGCACCACACAACCAGGTCTCCTACCTCCTCCCTAGAGTCTGTCTCATTGTTGTCGGTGATCAGGCTGTTGCGTCATCAGCTAACTTAATGATGGTGTTGGTGTCGTGCCTGGCCATGCAGTCATGAGTGAACAGGGAGTACAGGAGTACAGGACCTCCCGCCCCTGGGGGGCCCCCGTGTTGAGAATTGGTGTGGCGGATATGTTGTTACCTACCCTTACCACCTGGGGGCAGCCCATCAGGAAGTCCAGGATCCAGTTGCAGAGGGAAGTGTTTAGTCCCAGGGTCCTTAGCTACATGATGAGCTTTGAGGGCACTATGGTGTTGAATGCTGAGCTCTATGTAGTCAATGAATAGCATTCTCACGTACGCTGAGAATGGCTGACCAACTGCAAATGTCTTCACTGACATTTTCAACCTGTCCCTGACCGAGTCTGTAATACTGATATGTTTCAAGCAGACCACCATAGTCCCTGTGCCCAAGAACACTAAGGTAACCTGCCTAAAGGACTACCGACCCGTAGAGTTCACGTCTGTAAAAAAAATGTATAGACTAAAAAATTAAGTATTTTCTTTAGGAATGTAGTGTAGTAAAAGTTGTCAAAAATATAAAAGTACAGTTACCTACCAAAAAACATTAAGTACTTTAAAGTATTTTTACTTAAAATACTGTGACGATTATGGAATTTTGGGTAACGATTCATTGTCATGGCAAAGGTGATTGTTTGCAAATGTTTGCTTATAATGCATCTCATGAAAATAGCTACAACAAACCTCATAAATACAACTCCGTTTTGGTGACACCCCTGACTCAAAAACAAATGTTTAAAAAAAATGAGAACCTTCATTGCACTCCCAATTGTGCAGTTCTACTCGTGAAATTATGACCAACTTTACCCACTTAATGTAAAAATATATATTTATTAAAACAACTATATCTACTTGAAGTTGCAACCCCCTTCTCCTAAAATGTATTAAGGCAAGGCAAGTCAGTTAAGAACAAATTCTTATTTTCAATGACGGCCTAGGAACAGTGGCTTAACTGCCTGTTCAGGGGCAGAACGACAGATTTGTACCTTGTCAGCTCGGGGGTTTGAACTTGCAACCTTCCGGTTACTCGTCCAACGCTCTAACCACTAGGCTACCCTGCCGCCCCAATATGCAGAAAAAAATCATGTTTATTGTCCATATTTGTTTATTACACAATAATTGTACTAGCCCTAATCCTACTTACACTTTTTAGTCCATTTTGGCACTGGAATAAATGCTTGACCAATATCGATAGGCCGTTTTCAACCAGATTATTATTACGTCCAATTGCTCTTAAATGATACGGGATCACTATCTAACACTTCTACCCCTCACCTCCTCTGCTCTGTCGGCTAACTGGTATAATCTGTGCCAATGTTTCTGTGACATCCCTCATTTTATGATTTCATCTCATCTTAATGCCGAAGATTCTCGATACGAAGCGGCACAGTTTGTCAAAATGACTGCCTCGTAAGAATGTCCTCTTATTATTAGAGCAGAGCTACTGTCTTCAACACCAGCAGCAACATCAGTTATTGCTGGCAGGACATGCTAGAACATCCACAGACAGACAAACAGTAACAGTGTCATTCCTAAGCATTTTGCTTTATAAACTCAGCAAAAAAAATAAACGTCCTCTCACTGTCAATTGAGTTTATTTTCAGCAAACCTAACATGAGTAAATGATTTGTATGTGCATAACAATACTCAACAACTGAGACATAAACTGAACAAGTTCCACAGACATGTGACTAACATAAAGTGAAAAATGTGTCCCTGAAAAAAGGGGAGTCAAAATCAAAAGTAACAGTCAGTATCTGGTGTGGTCACCAGCTGCATTAAGTACTGCAGTGAATCTCCTCCGGACTGTACCAGATTTGCCAGCTCTTGCTGTGAGATATTATCCAACTCTTCCACCAAGGCACCTGAAAGTTCCCAGACATTTCTGGGGGGGAAATGGCCCTAGCCCTCACCCTCCGATCCAACAGGTCCCAGACGTACTCAATGGGATTCAGGTCCCAGACGTACTCAATGGGATTGAGATCCAGGCTCATCGCTGGCCATGGCAGAACACTGACATTCCTGTCTTGCAGGAAATCACACAGAACGAGCAGTATGGCTGGTGGAATTGTCATGCTAGAGGGTGATGTCCGGATGAGCCTACGGGAAGGGTATCACATGAGGGAGGAGGATATCTTCCCTGTAACACACAGCGTTGAGATTGCCTGAAATGACAACAAGCTCAGTCCGATGATGCTGTGGCACACCGCCCTAGACCATGATGGATCCTCCACCTCCAAACAATCCCTCTTCAGCGTACAGGCCTCGTGTAACACTCATTCCTTCAACGATAAACTCGAATCTGACCACCACCCCTGGTGAGACAAAACCGCAACTCGTCAGTGAAGAGCACTTTTTGCCAGTCCTGTCTGGTCCAGCGAGGTTGGGTTTGCGTCCATAGGCGACGTTGCTGCCGGTGATGTAAGGCAGGTCCTCACCAGACAACCGGCCTACAAGCCCTCAGTCCAGCCTCTCTCAGCCTATTGCGGACAGTCTGAGAACTGATGGAGGGATTGTGCGTTCCTGGTGTAACTCAGGCAGTTGTTGTTGCCATCCTGTACCTGTCCCGCAGGTGTGATGTTCGGATGTACCGATCCTGTGCAGGTGATGTTACACGTGGTCTGCCACTGTGAGGACGATCAGCTGTCCATCCTGTCTCCCTGTAGCGCTCTCTTAGGAGTCTCACAGTACGGACATTGCAACGTATTGCCCTAGCCACATCTGCAATCCTCCTTGCAGCATGCCTAAGGCAAGTTCACACAGATGACCAGGGACCCTGGGCATTTTTCTTTTTGTGTTTTTCAGAGTCAGTAGACAGGCCTCTTTAGTGTCCTAGGTTTTCATAACTGTGACCTTAATTGCCTACCTGTAAGCTGTTCCACAGGTGCATGTTCATGAATTGTTTGTGGTTCATTGAACAAACATGGGAAACAGTGTTGAAACCCTTTACAATGAAGATCTGTAAAGGATTTTTACAAATTATCTTTGAAAGACAGGGTCCTGAAAAAGGGATGTTTCTTTTTTTGTTGAGTTTAGATGAGAGCAACCCCTTGACGCCAGTTAAATGCATGCTATGTATCCACTCATGTTTCTCTTGGGAGGAGCTTGATTGAGTGGATTATGAAATATGCACTGAGTATCATACTCTACATGTTTAGCTTAGATACCGGCCTCTGAGAGTCAGCTGGGTCTGTAGTCATATTTGGTCAATTTTTCGAGACGTTAATTTGGTTCAAGACTATTACAAAGAGACCAGTGAGTGTGAATGAATAATAGAGGTAAAAGTACAAGAGAGGTGGTTGCACAAATCATTACAAAAAATAAAAAGCGATCAATGTTGTTTTTGGACCCACAGAGAGGAAACACTTCCACCACGAGCCGACCAACCAACATCTGGAGGGAGAGAGAAAAGCAAGAGAAGAGAAATCAATTTGTCCTGGACAGATCAGATAACTTCCATCTTAATCTAAGCAGCACTATTTGTGTGGTCCTGGGTGGAATTGTGGATAGCCAATGAAAAGACAGAGAGGGAGTGGTTTGTCTCAGAGCAGGTTACCAGTGTGGTGCTATAACCCCCTAGGTGTCCCCCAGACCATCCTCCTCCCGTCCTCCCCAGCCTTGTGTGATTAAGCAGTGTACTTATGCGAGGAGTGCTGTGCTCTGCAGTCCTGTCTCTGCTCCCCTTCCCACTGATATATTAATGTTGCAAGGCTACGTGGATGGGTGCCAGACCCCGACTGGGTTAGTCATCTTACAGGCAGCGGAAAATCTAACTTATCCATGTGTGTTTTTTTTATGAATTTCAGCTTGACACCAAGTGCCGTGATTTGTATGCCCCGTCAAGGCAGGCACGCTCTTCGGCAGGGGCCCCATTCATCTTCCACTCTGTCTGACTCTCAGCTTATTCTATATAGCCTGAGTAGCCAGGCTACCCAGAGAATGCAAAGTGTTGTTGGTTTTCCAATTGTTTCTTTTGAACTGAACCATTATTGTTTTGGTTTCGTTCCACTGTTCCAACCAGCAAAATAAAGTTCTGAGACGGTTTGAACCCCAAAAAAGTACTGGTTTATATCGTTCCTTTCTGTTTCTTTTTAAAACCTCTGCAATCGACATTTAGCTCGACATTAAATTACTTCACCAATCCGTGAGGCTAGAACAGCTTGCTATGGAGCAGGTAAGCAATTGAATCTGTATAGGAAAGTCGTTAAGAGCAAATTGTATTTTGCAGTAACAGCATGGTTTAATCATAATGAAATATAAGCACATACACTGTGCTGCCAGTCATGTGAGATGCAACTGAAATTTTGCGGCTGAGAAGAGAGCAAGAGAGGATGGAGGAAGCTTGCCTTGAAGCGCTGGGCATTTTGTTATGACATGCATTTTCTGAATTAGGCCCACAGAATTATACCTATGTTGGAATGACTTCTATGGAGGAACTTTGAATGTCTTTGAACTTCCCAGCTGGTTTAAAGTTGGACCAGAGCAAACATTAGCTTGATAGCTAACAAGCTTGTGTGTGCAGAGCAGCACTAGAATGAAAAACACGTCTTACCTTTTTGTTGTTAATAAATCCAACGTGAAACGCGATAACTACCGTATAGTGTCCTTAACTAGCATTGAAAATTTTTAAAATGCATTATTTTAATAAACATATCTCCATAATTTCTGAATCATGCTTGTAACATTGTCAGTAGGCTACAGTAACATGCTTCAGAAGGGAGGGGCAGGTAGCCCACACACACACAGGCAAAGATTCCCAGCTGCCTGGCAGACGTTGGAATAATTTGAGAAAGAGTGAGGGCTTTGCATAGGCGCTTTGTTGCAATTTTGGGGAACTGAAAATAATGCCTGCAACGTAAAATAACATTATTAACTGGATCCCAAGCTTTTAAACAAGAGTATGCCGTCATTGTAAATAAGAATTTGTTCTTAACTGACTTGCCTATTTAAATAAACATTAAATAAATGTAATAAATGAAATAAACGGTTCTGTTGCAGAACTGTATACTTTAGTTTCCAATTCGGGTTCTGTTTGTCAAGTAATTTAGTTATTTTCCGGTTTTCTGTTCTGTTCCCAGAACCAGTTCCAACCCTTGCTTTAAAGTCAAGGCCGAATCAACATAACATCGCCTCATCTGTGCAACCAGCAGACACACATGGAGAAGTGTGGGGGGAGTCCAATCACTCGTATGATGATCCACAGACAAACACACCACTGTAATTGGCTAATTGGAAGAAAATCATGCTGATGTTGGGCACTGCAACACCCCAGTTCACAGACGAAATAATAAATAGCTTGTAAATCTCTGTTGACACAATCAGATGTTCCTAGTGAAGCATCACAGTTCCATTTGACCTCTTTTAATTATCTGCATGTGATTTAATAATTCTCATTTCAAGCCATTCCACTTAATGTTTTGCCTCATAACAATTCATATTTGCAAACATGGTTTTGTTGCATGTGTGTTGTGTATGACACACTATTGTGTTGTACCCATCTTAATGTTGAAAAGTCATTTTCATGGCATATACAGTGATTAATATTATGGTGTTTCCATTCTGAAAAAAAGGAGAGAAAATGGAATGGAAAATATGGTGCTGTACAATGTGACGGTCGGGAGTAGTCTACAGGATTGGAGGATTGGAGGATTCTAAATTGTTTGCCTTCATTAGACAACTTTGTTCCAATATTTCTGTAAATCAGTGATATTGATTCCCATAGTAATTCATTACGGATCCATAACTAAATCAAAATCTGCATTTTGAAAGAGTATTTTTTTATCAATGAAATGTGGTTATTTGTTTATTAGGCTACTGTACAGTCTACAATACATACTGTAGTAAATATGTGAAAGTGCCTAATTCCTTACACAAGGGAGAGCAGGCCATGCCTGTACTACAGAATGTAGGGCACACAGGAGACCAGTATTATTTCATAGTTGTGATGTCTTCACTATTATTCTACAATGTATAAAATAGTAAAAATAAAGAAGAATCGTGGAATGAGTAGGTGTGTCCAAACTTTTGACTGGTGCTTAAAAGTATCTCATTGAAATACAATCCTGTGATGTAGATGAAGGGAAATAGAAATGCATAGTTTTTTTCTATATATGAATTACAAATTAATCATGTTTCTATTAGTGGTCGACCGATTAATCGGAATGGGCGATAAATCGGCCCTAAGTATTCATAACAATCTGAATTTTTGGACACTGATCATGGCCGATTACATTGCACTCCACGAGGAGACTGCGTGGCAGGCTGACTACCTGTTATGCAAGTGCAGCAAGGAGCCAAGGTAAGGTGCTAGCTAGCATTACATGTATCTTAACATAATCACTAGTTAACTACACGTGGTTCATGATATTACTAGTTTATCTAGCTTGTCCTATGTTGCATATAATCGATGCGTTGCCAGTTAATTTATCATTGAATCACAGCCTACTTTGCCAAAACGGTTGATTTAACAAGCGCATTTGCGAAAAAAGCACTGTCGTTGCACCAATGTGTACCTAACCATAAACATCAACATCTTTCTTAAAATCAACACACAAGTATATACTTTTAAACCTGCACATTTAGTTAATATTGCCTGCTAAGATGAATTTCTTATAATTTATTTGTGTCAGTTCTCTTGCGTTCTGTGCAACAGAGTCAGGGTATACGTAGCAGTTTGGGCCGCCTGGCTCGTTACGAACTAATTTGCCAAAAGCTGCTTTTCAACCACTCCATAAATTTCTTGTTAACAAACTATAGTTTTGGAAAGTCGGTTAGGACATTTACTTTATGCATGACACAAGTCAATTTTTCAAGGATTGTTTACAGACATATTATTTCACTATATCACAATTTCATTGGGTCAAAGGTTTACATAAACTAAATTGACTGTGCCTTTAAACAGCTTGGAAAATTCCAGAAAATTATGTCATGGCTTTAGAAGCTGATAGGCTAATTGACATAATTTGAGTCAATTGGAGGTGTACCTGTGGGTGTATTTCAAGGCCTAAATTCAAACTCAGTGCCACTTTGCTTGATATCATGGGAAAATCAAAAGAAATCAGCCAAGACCTCAGAAAAACAACTGCAGACCTCCAAAAGTCTGGTTCATCCTTGGGAGCAGTTTCCAAACGCCTGAAGGTACCACGTTCATCTGTACAAACAATAGTTCGCAAGTATGAACACCATGGGACCACGGCGCTGTCATACCGCTCAGGAAGGAGACACGTTATGTCTCCTAGAAATTAAAGTACTTTGGTGCGAAAAGTGCAAATCAATCCCAGAACAACAGCAAACGACCTTGTGATGATGCTGGAGGAAACAGGTACAAAAGTATCTATATCCACAGTAAAAGTCTTATACCAACATAAACTGAAAGGCCACTCAGCATGGAAGAAGCCACTGCTCCAAAACCGCCATTAAAAAAAACAGACTACGGTTTGCATCTGCACATAGGGACAAAGATCATACTTTTTGGAGAAATGTCCTCTGGTCTGATGAAACAAAAATGTAACTGTTTGGCCATAATGACAATCGTTATGTTTGGAGGAAAAATGGGGAAGCCGAAGAACACAATCCCAAACGTGAAGCACGGGGGTGGCAGCATCATGTTGTGGGGGTGCTTTGCTGCAGGAGGGACTGGTGCACTTCACAAAATAGATGGCATCATGAGGGAGGAGAATTATGTGAATATATTGAAGCAACATCTCAAGACATCAGTCAGGAAGTTAAAGCTTGGTCGCAAATGGGTCTTCCAAATGGACAATGACCCAAGCATACCTCCAAAGTTGTGGCAAAATGGCTTAAGGACAACAAAGTCAAGGTATTGGAGTGGCTATCACAAAGCCCTGACCCCAATCCCATAGAAAATGTGTGGGTAGAACTGAAAAAGCGTGTGCGAGCAAAGAGGCCTGCAAACCTGACTCAGTTACATCAGCTCTGTCAGGAGGAATGGGCTAAAATTCACTCAACTTATTGTGGGAAGCTTGTGGAAGGCTACCCGAAACATATAACAATATAAGAGGCAATGCTACCAAATACTAATTGAGTGCATGTAAACTTCTGACCCACTAGGAATGTGATGAAAGAAATAAAAGCTGAAATAAATAATTCACTCTACTATTATTTTGACATTTCACAATCTTAAAATTAAGTGGTGATCCTAACTGACCTAAAACAGGGATTTTTACTAGGATTAAATGTCAGGAATAGTCAAAAGCTTAGTTTAAATGTATTTGGCTAAGGTGTATGTAAACTTCAAACTTCAACTGTATTATTTAGTATACAATACCAGTCAAAAGTTAGGTCACACCTCATTCAAGGGTATTTACTTTATATTTACTATTTTCTACATTGTAGAATAATAGTGAAGACATCAAAACTATGAAATAGCACATATGGAATAATGTAGTAACCCCAAAAGGTTTAAACAAATCAATATATATTACATTTTAGATTCTTCAAAGTAGCCACCATTTGCCTTGACGACAGCTTTGCACACTCTTGGCCTTCTCTCAACCAGCTTCAGTAAGGCCATCTACTGCCAATGTTTGACTATGGAGATTGCATGGCTGTGTGCTCAATTTTATTCACGTCAGCAACGGTTGTGTCTGGAATAGCCAAATCCACTCATTTGAATGGGTGTCCACATACTTGTGTATATATAGTGTAGGTGTTCCTCCAGGTGGGAGAGGGTGTGGACTGCAATACAGATTGATTCATCTGTGGAGGCCTTATGCAAATTGGAATGGGTCCAGGGTGTTTGGGATTATGTGAGCCATACTAGCCTTTCTGGCTACAGATATGGGTCAATAGTCATTTAGACAGTTACCTTGGCGTTCTTGGGCATAGGGCCTGCTTGAAACATGAAGGTATTACAGACTGGGTCCGGTTGAAAATGTCAGTGTAGCCACTTGCCAGCACATGTTCTCAATCAAAGCATGGTTTTCCCTCAGTCTGCATATTTCCATCAGATAAGAGGCTTTAAAACTCAACACAAAACATCGGTAAATCTGTATCCACATTTACCCGTTGGAATGTAATTTCATGTCCAGAAATGTTAATCTAGAATGAAAGTAGCAAACTATACCGACGCACTGTTTGAATAGCCATTTCCAAGGGGGAAATACGGGCTATAAACGATTAGGCGAATATACCAATAACATACCCTAGACTACCCTCCCTTTACATGCCATAAAGCTATAACAAAAAGCGGGAATGTGAGGATGATTCTGATCTGGAAAGTAGAGAGGCAAGTCTTTCTCACAAAACAAGCACTATCCTCAGATTCGTAGCAATCTAATAAAACACATTTTCATAACGAAGTTGTCTATTCTTATGAAGAGCCCATTATCTCGCCTCTTGACAATTATCTCAGTAAGCCCTCTTCATTATCTAATAAATCGAACCTTCCATCTCCTATGAATAAAGTTAACTGCGGGAAACATACTGCGACACCTTTCACACCCCTTTTCCGGCTCAACACAGCGATTTAGAGCTTGCCAAACTGGATGCATCGCTTCCCAAGTGCGCAGTGACTTGAAAACAGGAAGAAATGTCTCTTTACCTGTTGGTCCCTCTATGCCTTCGGCGTAGATTTGAACGGCCAGGAGCAGCAGAAAAGCGCAGGTGTTCATTGTGCTGTTTTAGTCCAGTTTGGAATAGCTGCAGAAATCATTTCAGTGACTCATCGAGGACCGATCTGCAAGTTGTGGACTCCAGCCTATCGATTCCCGAATTCTTGCTGAAACGTGGGTGCGAGACAACGGCAGTAGTTCAAGCCGTACTAACTGACGTCAGGATAAACAGTACAAAACATTTCTCTTCCCCCCAAGCACACTTTCTGTGTGATTAAAAATATGCGACGGACGCCTCCAAGTGGCACCTTCTTGCAACTATTCTGGCGCTTGAAGATTTTTCTAAGGTAAGATTGAACTCGCTTACATGTCTCTCTCCGTGTGTCTGTGTCTCGCCAAGCATTCACGTACATCCACCTAGTCCCTTGCAACAAACAGCCTAGTCTCCATCAAAATATAGTAGCTAATTGGTTCTGGGTGTTGAGGTTATCCACCTGATGATCTCCCAAAATATGTCACACCAGATCCACTCTGACCAGTGGCTCAAAATAGCTTCAACAATGGATTCACTGGTGGCTTTATGATCACAGGTGAGATGAGCAGATCTGCCACAATGAACACAGTCTGTCAGTCTATCTGCAGAATAGAAAACAGATTAATTATCCTAACAGCTTCACAGGTTGAGTGGATAAGGCAATTTCTTTTAGCACACAACAAAAGACCAGGTGGCTGGCTGCTATGTCATAACTTGGGGAAGGGAAGGGACATAGATATCCAAATATTAATCCATCTATCAATATAAATGTACTCTATATAGCTCAGTCCATATGACATTGTATTGTGTAGGGTATGTGACTTGTTCAGAGGTGCAGATCGTTACTCCCTAAAGGATGCACCCAGAAAAAAACATACCTTATTGAACTGTGGGGACTGTGAAGAGACACATGCACAAACAGACGCACATACACATGATTACATACACACAAGTACACATGGATTTTGTTGTTGGCGTAGATATATGGTAGTAGAGGGCACACAATGTGTTGTGAAATCTGTTGTTACATTACATTTTACGTTTTTAATCGTGTATACAGGTCTGCCTTCATTTTTCTGGACCCCAGGAAGAGATGAGAAATTCTTAAATTAGAGACTTTAACAGATCAGTAACATGTGTTGCAGATACAGTGTTTGATAACCTGCAAAATCATCAGTGTTTCCTACTAACAAAGCATGTAGAGGTCTGTCATTTTTATCATAGGTACACTTCAACTGTGAGAGACTGAATCTAAAACAAAAATCCAGAAAATAACATTGTATGATTTTTAAGTAATTAATTTGCATTTTATTGCATGACAATAGTATTTGATCACCTACCAACCAGTAAGAATTCCAGCTCTCACCGACCTGTTAGTTTTTCTTTAAGAAGCCCTCCTGTTCTTCACTCATTACCTGTATTAACTGCACCTGTTTGAACTCGTTACCTGTATAAAAGACACCTGTCCACACACTCAATTAAACAGACTCCAACCTCTCCACAATGGCCAAGACCAGAGAGCTGTGTCAGGACATCAGGGATAAAATTGTAGAGCTGCACAAGGCTGGGATGGGCTACAGGACAATAGGCAAGCAGCTTGGTGAGAAGGCAACAACTGTTGGCGCAATTATTAGAAAATGAAAGAAGTTCAAGATGACAGTCAATCACCCTTAGTCTGGGACTCCATGCAAGATCTCACCTCGTGGGGCATCAATGATCATGAGGAAGGTGAGGGATCAGCCCAGAACTACACGGCAGGACCTGGTCAATGACCTGGGACCACAGTCTCAAAAAAAAACATTAGTAACACACTACGCCGTCATGGATTAAAATCCCGCAGCGCACGCCAGGTCCCCCTGCTCAAGCCAGCGCATGTCCAGGCCCGTCTGAAGTTTGCCAATGACCATCTGGATGATCCAGAGGAGGAATGGGAGAAGGTCATGTGGTCTGATGAGACAAAAATACAGCTTTTTGTTCAAAACTCCACACGCCGTGTTTGGAGGAAGAAGAGGGATGAGTACAACCCCAAGAACACCATCCCAACCGTGAAGCATGGAGGTGGAAACATCATTCTTTGGGGATGCTTTTCTGCAAAGGGGACAGGACGACTGCACCGTATTGAGGGGAGGATAGATGGGGCCATGTATCGTGAGATCTTGGCCAACAACCTCCCTCCCTCAGTAAGAGCATTGAAGATGGGTCGTGGCTGGGTCTTCCAGCATGACAACGACCCGAAACACACAGCCAGGGAAACTAAGGAGTGGCTCCGTAAGAAGCATCTCAAGGTCCTGGAGGGGCCTAGCCAGTCTCCAGACCTGAACCCAATAGAAAATCTTTGGAGGGAGCTGAAAGTCCGTATTGCCCAGCGACAGCCACGAAATCTGAAGGATCTGGAGAAGGTCTGTATGGAGGACTGGGCCAAAATTCCTGCTGCAGTGTGTGCAAACCTGGTCAAGAACTACAGGAAACATATGATCTCTGTAATTGCAAACAAAGGTTTCTGTATCAAATGCACTGCTCCAAAAAATAAAGGGAACACTAGAATAACACATCCTAGATCTGAATGAATGAAATATTCTTATTAAATACTTTTCTTTACAAAGTTGAATGTGCTGACAACAAAATCACACATTATCAATGGAAATCAAATGTATCAACCCATGGAGGTCTGGATTTGGAGTCACACTCAAAATTAAAGTGGAAAACCACACTACAGGCTGATCCAACTTTGATGTAATGTCCTTAAAACAAGTCAAACTGAGGCTCAGTAGTGTGTGTGGCCTCCACGTGCCTGTATGACCTCCCTACAACGCCTGGGCATGCTCCTGATGAGGTGGCGGATGGTCTCCTGAGGGATCTCCTCCCAGACCTGGACTAAAGCATCCGCCAACTCCTGGACAGTCTGTGGTGCAATGGATGGAGCGAGACATGATGTCCCAGATGTGCTCAATTGGATTCAGGTCTGGGGAACGGGCGGGCCAGTCCATAGCATCAATGCTTTCCTCTTGCAGGAACTGCTGACACACTCCAGCCACATGAGGTCTACCATTGTCTTGCATTAGGAGGAACCCAGGGCCAACCATACTAGCATATGTTCTCACAAGGGGTCTGAGGATCTCATCTCGGTACCTAATGGTAGTCAAGCTACATCTGGCAAGCACATCGAGGGCTGTGCGGCCCCCCAAATAAATGCACCCCAAACCATGACTGACCCACCGCCAAACCGGTCATGCTGGAGGATGTTGCAGGTAGCAGAACGTTCGCCACGGAGTCTCCAGACTCTGTCACGTCTGTCACATGTGCTCGGTGTGAACCTGCTTTCATTTGTTGAAGAGCACAGGGCGCCAGTGGCGAATTTGCAAATCTTGGTGTTCTCTGGCAAATGCCAAAAGTCCTGCACGGTGTTGGGCTGTAAAGCACAACCCCCACCTGTGGACGTCAAACCCTCATTACCACCCTCATGGAGTCTGTTTCTGACCGTTTGAGCAGACACATGCACATTTGTGGCCTGCTGGAGGTCATTTTGCAGGGCTCTGACAGTGCTCCTCCTGCTCCTCCTTGCACAAAGGCGGAGGTAGCGGTCCTGCTGCTGGGTTGTTGCCCTCCTACGGCCTCCTCCACATCTCCTGATGTACTGGCCTGTCTCCTGGTAGTGCCATGCTCTGGACACTACGCTGACAGACACAGCAAACCTTCTTGCCATAGCTTGCATTGATGTACCATCCTGGATGAGCTGCACTACCTGAGCCACTTGTGTGGGTTGTAGACTCCATCTCATGCTACCACTAGAGTGAAAGCACCGCCAGCATTCAAAGTGACCAAAGCATCAGCCAGGAAGCATAGGAACTGAGAAGTGGTCTGTGGTCACCACCTGCAGAACCACTGCTTTATTGGGGGTGTCTTGCTAATTGCCTATATTCCATTTGCACAACAGCATGTGAAATTTATTGTCAATCAGTGTTGCTTCCTAAGTGGACAGTTTGATTTCACAGAAGTGTGATTGACTTGGAGTTACATTGTGTTGTTTAAGTGTTCCTTTTTGAGCAGTGTATTAAGTTCTGCTTTTCTGATGTATCAAATAATTATGTCATGCAATAAAATGCAAATTAATTACTTAAAAATCATACAATGTGATATTCTGTATTTTTGTTTTAGATTCTGTCTCTCACAGTTGAAGTCTACCTATGATAAAAATGACAGACCTCTACATGCATTGTAAGTAGGAAAACCTGCAAAATCGGCAGTGTATCAAATACTTGTTCTCCCCACTGTATATGGTGTTAGAGGGCACACAATGTGTTGTGAAATCTGTTGTGAAATGTAATGTAACATTTTGAATTGTATTTAACTGCCTTAATATTGCTGGATCCCAGGAAGAGACAAAATAAAATACAAATAAATACAAAAATACAAATACATTTGTTTATGGGAGAATCTCAATTGCATACTCCTCACATCCCCTCTCCTCACCTCCTTCTCAAAATCCATTGGAGGAGAAGGTCAGAGGGGAGGAGCTTTCTTTTCCAATAGGTTTTGAAAAGGAGGCGAGAGCACGCTAGAAGTAGGCCATTGAGATTCTCCCAATGTATTATTCTGAAGAAGAAGATTCCTGTATGTTACTGATCTATTAAAGTCTCAAATTGAAGTATTTTCTCTTGTCTGGTCTGTTTGAAAATGATTGTGTTCCATCAGACACTTTAGCCCTTAGCTAATCCTTCAATACAGGTTAAGGACACTTAAATGAGAATGCTTGGCCTGTCACTCTTACCGGTCATTCACCTGACATCCATTTTCAAACATGTCATTGATTCAACACAAAGCTATGGACACTGATAATATTGTGAGTTTAATAGACCATTAAGTCAGGCATGATGGCACGTAGATTAGTTCATTTACCAGCCGACCTGTTTGCTGCCATATGATTACATACAGCAACATTCATTAAGACATTGGCAATGTGATTTATTTCTTCCATGATTTATTTCATGAATTGCCACATACTATCACATATAAATGGTGTCCTCCCATATTTATGGTGGAATTTGGGCCTTGTGATGGGCCTTGGGCCTTGTGACTCATAATTCAACTAAAGTATTTTAGGAAGCTGCAAAGTGCTGACAATGCAACAGCATCCCACTAGGCACAGCACACAATTTCATTAATATTTGGTAGAGACATTGATCAATGAGATCTCAACCTATATTCACCACTCAAAAAGATAGTAAACAGTTGTTTAATTTCGGTACTATCGAGTTTGAAAACTATACTCGACTAATAATCAACTACATTTAAATATTGGATTGAGGTTGAGAACACATAATGAATTCAACAGGGATAATCGCCAATCCATGAAGTGTGTTGATTATATGTTTAGAAGTAGTTGACCTTTTGGGATGTAAGCTTTTTTACATTAACCTCTTCAACCTATGGGGGCGCTATGTCATTATTGGATTTAAAAAACGTGCCCGTTTTAAGCGCAATATTTTGTCACGAAAGAAGCTCGACTATGCATATAATTGGCAGCTTTGGAAAGAAAACACTCTGACGTTTTCAAAACTGCAAAGATATTATCTGTGAGTGCCACGGAACTCATGTTACAGGCGAAACCAAGAGGAAACTCAAACAGGAAATTAGCAGAATTTTTGAAGCTCTGTTTTTCTATCGTTTCCTTATATGGCTGTGAATGTGCCGTGAACGAGCTTATGCTCTCTGCCGTTCGTCCAAGATGTCTACAGCATTGTGATGTTTTTGTAGACATATCATTGGAAGATTGACCATAAGAGACTACATTTACCAGAGGTCCGCCCGGTGTCCTGTGTCGAAATTATTGCGTAATCTCTAGGTCCATGTGCGTTCCATTATTTCAGAAGAGAAAGTCAACTGCCACGATGGATTTATCGTCGATAGATATGTGAAAAACACCTTGAGGATTGATTCTAAACATCCGTTTGCCATGTTTCTGTCGATATTATGGAGTTAATTTGGAAACAAGTTCACGTTTTAATGACTTAATTTTAGTTTTTTTTCTTACCCAAACGTGATGAAGAAAACGGAGCGATTTGTCAACACAAATAATCTTTTTGTAAAAACTGAACATTTGCAATATAACTGAGAGTCTCCTCATTGAAAACATCTGAAGTTCTTCAAAGTTCTTCAAAGGTAAATTATTTTATTTGAATGTTTTTCTGGTTTTTGTGAAAATGTTGCTTGCTGAATGTCAGGCATAATACTATGCTAGGCTATCAATAGTGTTACACAAATGCTTGTTTTGCAATGGTTGAGAAGCATATTTTTGAAAATCTGAGATGACAGTGTTGTTAACAAAAGGCTAAGCTTGAGATGAAATAGATTTATTTCATTTCATTTGCGATTTTCATGAATGTTAACGTTGCGTTATGCTAATGAGCTTGTGGATAGATTTACACAATCCTGGATACAGGTATCTTTCGTAGCTAAACGTGACGCAGAAAACGGAGCGATTTGTCCTAAACAAATAATCTTTTTGTAAAAACTGAACCTTTGCTATCTAACTGAGAGTCTCCTCATTGAAAACATCTGTTCATCAAAGGTAAATTATTTTATTTTAATGTTTTTCTGGTTTTTGTGAAAATGTTGCCTGCTGAATGCTAATGCTAAATGCTACGCTAAATGCTACGCTAGCGATCAATAGTGTTACACAAATGCTTGTTTTGCAATGGTTGAGAAGTATATTTTGAAAATCTGAGATGACAGTGTTGTTAACTAAAATGTAAGCTTGAGAGCTAGCATATTGATTTCATTTCATTTGTGATTTTCATGAATAGTTAACGTTGCGTTATGGTAATGAGCTTGAGGCTGTATTTACGATCCCGGATCCGGGATGGCTCATCGCAACAGGTTAAATAAGGATAAAAGTACCCTGATACAGTATGTACACTGAACAAAAATATAAACACAAAGTGCAACAATTTCAAAGATTTTACTGAGTTACAGTTCATATAAGGAAATCAGTCAATTTAAATTAATTCATTAGGCCCTAATCTATGGATATCACATGACTGGGAATACAGATGTGCAACTATTGGTCGAAGATACCTTAAAAAATAAGTAGGAGACAGGGATCAGAAAACCAGTCAGTGTCTGGTGTGACCACCATTTGCCTCATGCAGCGTGAAACATCTCCTTCACATAGAGTTGATCAGGGTGTTGATTGTGGCCTGTGGAATGTTGTCCTACTCCTCTTTAATGCTGTGCGATGTAGCTGGATATTAGTGGGAACTGGAACTCGCTGTCATGCACGTCGATCCAGAGCATCCCACATATGCTCAATGGGTGAGTATGCAGACCATGGAAGAACTGGGACATTTTCAGCTTGCAGGAATTGTGTACAGATCCTTGTGACGGGGCCCTGCATTATCATGCTGAAACGTGATGGCGATAGATGAATGTCACGACAATGGGCCTCAGGATCTAGTGCTTTGAAATTGCCATCGATAAAATGCAATTGCGTTCGTTGTCTGTAGCTTATGCCTGCCCATACCCATAACCCCACCGCTACAATGGGTCACTTTGTTCACAACGTTGACATCAGCAAACCGCTCGCTAACACCACGTCATATAAGACATCTGCCCAGTACAGCTGAAACTGGGATTCATTCGTAAAGAGCACACTTTTCCACCGTGCCAGTGGCCATCAAAGATGAGCATTTGCCCACTGAGGTTGGTTATGACGCCAAACTGCAGTCAGGTCAAGACCCTGGTGAGGACAACGAGCACACTGATGAGCTTCCCTGAGACTGTTTCCTACAGATTATGCAGAAATTCTTCGGTTGTGCAAATCCACAGTTTCATCAGCTGTCCTGGTAGCTGGTCTCAGACAATCACACAGGTGATGAAGCCGGATGTGGAGGTCCTGGGCTGGGGTGGTTGGTTACACATGGTCTGCGGTTGTTAGGCCGGTTGGGTATACTGCCAAATTCTCCAAAACGACGTTGGAGACTGCTTATGGTAGAGGAATTAATATTTAATTCTCTGGCAACAGCTCTGGTGGACATTCCTGCAGACAGCATTGCATTCCAACTGCACGATCCCTCAAAACTTGAGATATCTGTGGCATTGTGTTGTGTGACAAAACTGCACATTTTGGAGTGGCCTTTTATTGTCCCCAGCACAAGGTAATGATCATGCTGTTTAATCAGCTTCTTGATATGCCACACCTGTCAGGTGGATTGACTACCTTGGCAAAGGACAAATGCTCATTAACAGGGATATGAACAAATTTGTGCACAACATTTTAGAGAAATACTTTTAGTGCGCATGTGAAAATCTTCTGATAATTTATTTCAGCTCATAATACATGGGACCAACACTTTACATGTTTTTATATTTTTGTTCAGTATATAATGCAACAACAACTATTAAGAACAATACAGTACCAGTCAAAAGTTTGGAAATATCTACTCATTCAAGGGCTTTTCTTTATTTTTACTATTTTCTACATTATAGAATAATGGTGAAGACATTGAAACTATGAAATAACACATGGAATAATTTTTATATTAGCGATTTTTAAAAGTAGCCACCATTTTCATTGATGACAGCTTTGCACACTCTTGGCATGCTCTCAACCAGCTTTATCTGGAATGCTTTTCCAACAGTCTTGAAGGAGTTCCCACATATGCTGAGCACTTGTTGGCTGCTTTTCCTTCACTCTGCGGTCCAACTTATCCCAAACCATCTCAATTGGGTTGAGGTCGGGTGATTGTGGAGGCCAGGTCATGTGATGCAGTACTCATCACTCTCCTTCTTGGTCAAATAGCCCTTATACAGCCTGGAGGGTCATTGTCCTGTTGAAAAACAAATGATAGTCCCATTAAGCGCATGGATGGCATATCTATACAGAATGCTATGGTAGCCATGCTGGTGCCTTAAATTCCTTGAATTCTAAATAAATCACCAGCAAAGCACCCCCACACCATCACACCTCCTCCTCCATGCTTTATGGTTGGAACAAAAAATCGCAAATTTGGATTCGTCAGACCAAGTCTCTTCTTATTATTGGTGTCCTTTAGTAGTGGTTTCTTTGTAGCAATTCGACCATGAAAGGCCTGATTCACGCAGTCTCCTCTGAACAGATGTTGAGATGTGTCTGTTACTGAACTTTGTGAAGCATTTATTTGGGTAGCAATTTCTGAGGCTGGTAAACACTAATGAACTTATGGGTCTTAACTCTGGGTCTTCCTTTCCTGTGGCGGTCATCATGAGAGCCATTTTTTATCATAGCGCTTGATGGTTTTTGTGACTGCACTTGAAGAAACTTGAAAAGTTCTTGAAATTTTTCACATTGACTGACCTTACTGTCTTAAAATAATGATGGACTGTTGTTTCTCTTTGCTTATTTGAGCTGTTCTTACCATAATATGGACTTCGTATTTTACCAAAGAGGGCTATCCTCTGTATACCACCACTACCCTGTCACAACACAACTGATAGGCTCAAACACATTAAGAAGGAATGAAATTCCACAAATTAACTTTTAACAAGGCACACCTGAAATGACTACCTCATGAAGCATTTCGCTACACCTGTAATAACATATGCTAAACATGTGTATGTGACCAATAACATTTTGAGAGAATGCCAAGAGTGTGCAAAGCTGTCATCAAGACAAAGGGTGGATACTTTGAAGAATCTGTTTAACACTTTTTTGGTTACTACATGATTCCATATGTGTTATTTCATAGTTTTGAGGTCTTCACTATTATTTTACAATGTAGAAAATAGTTTTAAAAAAGAATCAAAAACCTTGAATGAGTAGGTGTGTCAAAACCTTTGACTGGTACTGTAAAGACAAGATTAAATCAATGTCACACAACTCACTTGGTGGCAATGCTGCTACATCCGCATAGGCCAACCGAGCCGAGGAGAAGTTTCCTCCAGACTCCACAGCAGTGGAGGGAAGATGGGAAAGGACATCTAGTGTGGGCTCAGTCTCTGTAGCAGGCAACTCCTGAGGACTAGCTGGGGCTGAGGACATGATGTGTCCTTCCCCGGTCTCAGTTGCAGCCATGCCCGACAACAGTGCCGGGGCTGGAGAGAACCTCTTGCTAATGTCTTCCATATGACTGTCCCATGTTCTCCACTGCAACCTGTTGAATAGGGCTCCCCTGACAGGAGGAAGCCCGGACCTGGTCTTCTGTTGCATAATGTGAAGATTGTATATTCTGTTCAATAGGGGGAAAAACAGGCACCCTTTTCTCCATATGGCGTATGCAGCGATGTACATGGCGCTGCAACTCTGTTGTACTCCAATGTAGATGAATAATCCACACACTGGGTTGTTGAGGATGCGGCCCCACCTGATGCTGAGTAGTATCCCACAGGTGGAGGAGAAGGGCCATAGGGTCCACATTAAAAGCTTACAAGCAAGCCCTTAACCAACAATGCAGTTCAAGAAATAGATTTAAGAAAATATTTTCTAAATAAACTAAGGTAAAAAAAAGTGAGAAAAAGTAACAATAACGAGGCGATATACAGGGGGTACCGGTACCGAGTCATTGTACAGGTTAGTCGAGGTAATTTAGGGTTAAAGTGACTATGCATAGATAATAAACAGCGAGTAGCAGCAGTGTAAAAAGAAAGGGGTGGGGGGGTCAATGTAAATAGTGTAAACAGCTGGGACTCTTTATTGTGGTCAAGGAGCCTCCCTTGGCTTCAACGCCACAACCCCACCATCTCATGGTCGAGGATGAGAATCACAGACTGGTCACCCAAATGCCAGAGGACCTGCTTCGCCATCCCCTGTGGTTCCACATCGGTTGAGAGTCCTGTGGTTACCATTCAGCCCAACATCCCGTGGGTATTTTCCAAGTCCGTGCCACCCGTCTTGCTCCTCATCGCAGGGACTGGGACTGTGCCATCGACCTGCTTGCAGGTTCTGAGCCTCCGTGCAGACGCATCTACCCTCTGTCGGTGGCTGAGACCAAAGCCATGGAGGACTACGTCTAAGAGGCCTCCAACAAGGTTTCATTCGCACGTCCACTTGTCCTGCATCAGATGGTTTCTTCTTCGTGGGCAAGAAGTATGAAGAGTTATGTCCATGTATTGATTACAGAGGACTCAATTAAATCACCACAGAGCACCTTTGCTCTCTCTCGTTGGTGCCGGCAGCCATCGAACTGCTCCGCGGGGCCCGGTTCTTTACCATACTGGACCTGCGGAGTGCATACAATCTCATCTGCTTCTGGGAGGGGGATGAATGGAAGACGGCTTTAGCACAATGTCTTAGCTAATGCTCCGTCAGTGTTCCAAGAATTTGTCAACAAGGTGTTCAGGGACATGCTTGGACACCAGGTGGTCGTGTAAATTGATGACATCCTGGTCTACTCGGCTACCCTGGAAGATCACATCGCCCATGTTTGGTCAGTCCTGGAACATCTTCTGGCAAACCACCTGTTTGTCAAGGCTGTGAAGTGCCACTTTCGTCAGAAGGCTTTCTCCTTTGTAGGCTAACAAATCAGCCCGCAGGGAGTAAGGATGGATGACAAGAAGGCAGATGCAGTCAGGTCATGGCCAGTCCCAACCACCATAAAGGAGGTACAACAGTTTGTGGGGTTAGCCAACTTCTACCACTGTTTCATCAGGAGCTTCAGCGCCGTTGCCACTCCTCTCTCAAGGGTGGCCCCCATAGGTTGGTGTGGAGCCCATCAGCTGACATAGCCTTCTGTTTACTCAAGTGACGTTTCACCTCCGCCCTATTGCTCAAACACCCAGATCCCAGGATATTCCTTGTGGTGAGGTGGGTGTGGGGGCAGTTCTGTCTCAACGACAAGATAATCCACAGAAATTGTATCCGTGTGCATATTACTCTAAGAAAATGTCCCCTGCAGAGAGGAATTACGACGCCGGTGATCGAGAGCTCCTGGCAGTGAAATTAGAGAAGTGGTGATACTGGCTGGAGTGCGCCAAGGACCCATTCGTCATCCTCAACTGACCATCAGAACCTGGAGTACATACAGACAGCAAGGAGGCTGAATCCGCGCCAAGCAAGGTGGGCCGTTTTCTTCACAAGATTTGACTTCATGCTGACCCATCGCCCAGGTTAAAAAAACAACAAGGCAGATGCCCTTTCCCGTCTCTATGATTTAGAGTTCTGTCCAGAATGCACCAATAATCCCATCCTCCCGGGTCATAGCCCCTGTGGTCTCGGATGTAGATGTGGACATCCGCCAGGCTCTGGAGAGGGAGCCCGCACCCACTAACTGTCCTCCTGAGCGCATCTACATTCCCACAGGGACAAGGGATCAGCTGCTGACCTGGGCACACACAGCTGTCGTCGTTGGACATCCAGGTATTTCTCACACTACCCAATCCATCTCTGAGAAGTACTGGTGGCCCACCTTGGTGTAAGGACATCACTTGCAACGTCAACTCCTGTTCCATATGTGCCCAAACTAACCCCCCCCCCCCGTAACGCGCAAGCAAGGATAAATGACAACAGCCCCCCTGGTCTCATCTATCCATTGACTTTGTTACTGATCCCCCTCCTCTGACAGTTTCACCACCATTTTCGTGGTTGTGGATAGATTTTCCATATCCTGTCTTTTAATTCCTCTCTGGACTCCCTACTGATCTCCAGGTCACTGAGGCACTACTCCAGCAGGTCTTCCGGCATTATGGCCTTCCGGAGGACATCATCTCCAACCGTGGCCCCCAATTCACATCACGGGTATGGAGAGCCTTTATGGAGAAGCTTGGGGTCACGGTCAGCCTCAATTCTGGGTATAGGCTTTAGCCCAACAGGCGGATGGAGAGGATGAACCAGGAGCTGGGGAGGTTCCTGAGGAGTCACTGCCAGGACCGACAGGGAAAGTGGGTCCGATTCCTTCCATGGGCGGAGTACGCCCAGAATTCCCTACAACACTCATCCTTCTAGTGTGTTCTGGGTTTTCAGCCGGCCGTGGCTCCGTGGACCCCCAGACCAGACCAAAGCTCCTGCAGTTGATGAGTGGTTCAGGCATGCAGAAGTGTGGAGCGATGCTCACGTGAGTCTCCAGTTTGTAGATGCCCACTGCAGTGTGACTCCCATTTTTCCATCCTGGGGATCGTGTCTGGCTCTCTACCAGGAACCTCCCACTCCACCTGCCCTGCAAGAAGCTGAGCCCCTGGTTTGTGGGGCCATTCAAGGTTCTCCGGAGGATCATGATGTGACGTGTAGGTTACAGCTTCCCAATTACTAACATATCTCACCTTTTCATGTCTCCCTTCTCAGGAGAGAAGGTCTCCCTTCTCCCTTCTGGGCCGTACGCATTACCCTCTGTAGTGCCTTGAGGTCGGAGGCCAAGCAGTTACCATACCAGGCAGTGATGCAACCAGTCAGGATGGTGCAGCTGTAGAATGTTTTGAGGATCTGAGGATCCATGCCAAATCTTTTCAGTATCCTGAGGGTTTTGTATAATATAATAATAATAATATATGCCATTTAGCAGACGCTTTTATCCAAAGCGACTTACAGTCATGTGTGCATACATTCTACGTATGGGTGGTCCCGGGAATCGAACCCACTACCCTGGCGTTACAAGCGCCATGCTCTACCAACTGAGCTACAGAAGGACCACCACTTTTGTCATGCCCTCTGTCTTGATCACGATGAGGGAGAGGTTGTAGTCACGTTGAAGGCCAGGTCTCTTACCTCGTCCCTATAGGCTGTCTCATCGTAGTCGGTGATGAGGCCTACCACTGTTGTGTCATCAGCTAACTTTATGATGGTGTTGGAGCAATCATGAGTGAACAGGGAGTACAGGAGGGGACTGAGAACGCACCCCGGAGGGTCCCCCGTGTTGTGGATCAGTGTGGCAGATGTGTTGTTACCTACCCTTACCACCTGAGGTCAGCCCGTCTGGAAGTCCAGGATCCAGTTTCAGAGGGAGGTGTTTAGTACCAGGGTCCGTAGCTTAGTGATGAGCTTTGAGGGCACTATGGTGTTGAACGCTGAGCTGTTTGTAGTTAATGAATAGTATTCTCACATAGGTGTTCCTTTTGTCCAGGTGTGAAATGTCAGTGTGGAGTGCAGTAGAGACTGCATCATCTGTGGATCTGTTGGGGCGTTATGCAAATTGGAGTGGGTCTAGGGTTTCTGGAATAATGGTGTTGATGTGGGCCATGACCGGCCTTTCAACGCACTTGATGGCTACACACGCGAGTGCTATACAGCTCAGTAGTCATTTAGGCAGGATACCTTTGTGTTCTTGGGCACAGGGACTATGGTGGTCTGCTTGAAACATGTTGGTATCACAGATTCAGACAGGGAGTATGAAAATGTCAGTGAAGACACTTGCCAGTTGGCCAGTAGAGTACATGTTCTGGTAATCTGATTGGCCCTGCGGCCTTGTGAATGTTGACCTGGTTAAAGGTCTTACTCACATCGTCTACGGAGAGAGTGATCACACAGTCATCTGGAACAGCTGATGCTCTCATGCATGTTTCAGTGTTACGTGCTTCGACGCGAGCGTCAAAGTAATTTAGCACGTCTGGTAGTCTCGTGTCACTGGGCAGCTGTGCTTCCCTTTGTAGTCTGTAATAGTTTACAAGCCCTGACGAGCGTCAGATATGGTGTAGTACGATTCAATCTTAGTCCTGTATTGACGCTTTGCCTGTTTGATGGTTCGTCTGGATTTCTTATAGCTTCCTTTGAAGGAAAAAACAGTACTGAGCAGCCATCTTCATCAACCTGGCCAAGGCTTTCGAATCTGTCAATCAACACATTCTTATCGGCAGACTCAATAGCCTTGGTTTCGCAAATGACTGCCTCGCCTGGTTAACCAACACCTTCGCAGAAAGAGTTCAGTGTGTCAAATCGGAGGGCCTGTTGTCCGGACCTCTGGCAGTCTCTATGTGGGTACCACATGGTTCAATTCTCGGGCCGACTCTTTTCTCTGTATATATCAACGATGTCGCTCTTGCTGATGGGTGATTCCCTGATCCACCTCTACGCAGACGACACCATTCTGTATACATCTGGCCCTTCCTTGGACACTGTTAACCTGTTAAGACTCTAGGGGCAGTATTTCATTTTTGGATAAAAAGACATGCCCGTTTTAAGCGCAATATTTTGTCACGAAAAGATGCTCGACTATGCTTGGAATTGATAGTTTTGGAAAGAAGACACTCTGACGTGTCCAGAACTGTAAAGATTTTCACTGTGAGTGCCATAGAACAGAATCTACAGGCAAAACCAAGATGTTTGAGTGACCAGGAAATCAACAGGATTTCTGGAGGCACGTTTTCCATGATCTCCTTATATGGCTGTGAATGCGACAGGAATGAACGGACACTTCCTATCGTTTCCCCCAGGTGTCTGCAGCATTGTGACGTATTTGTAGGCATATCATTGGAAGATTGACCATAAGAGCCTACAAGTGTCCCGCACGGTGTCTGCGTGGAAATTGGTGCGCAAAAGTCAGGTACCAGTATTTTTCCATCTGAATCAGAGAAGAATGCACGCTTCCAGGGAAGGGATTTCAATGAAGAGATATATGACAAAACACCTTGAGGATTGATTCAAACAACCTTTTCCATGTTTCAGTCGATATTATGGAGTTAATTCGGAAAAAAGTTTGACGTGTAGGTGACTGAATTTTCGGTTAGTTTCGGTAGCCAAATGCATAGTAACAAAACGGAACGTTGTGTCCTACACAAGCATCTTTCAGGAAAAACTGGACATCTGCTATGTAACTGAGAGTCTCCTCATTGAAACATCTGAAGTTCTTCAAAGGTAAATTATTTTATTTGATCCCTTTGCTGGTTTTTGTGAATATGTTGCGTGCTAAATGCTAAGCTAGCTATCACCACTCTTACACAAATTATTGATTTTCTCTGGTTCTAAAGCATATTTTGAAAATCTGAGACGACAGGATTGTTAAGAAAAGGATAAGCTTGAGGATAGGCATATTTATTTCATTTCATTTGCGATTTTTAGAAATCGCTAACGTTGCGTTATGGTAATGAGCTTGAGGCTATGATTACGCTACCGAATACGGTGTGGGTAGGACTAACAGGTTAACTACCCTCCAAACGAGCTTCAATGCCAAACAACACTCCTTCTGTGGCCTCCAACTGCTCTTAAATGCTAGTAAAACCAAATGCATGCTTTTCAACAGTTCGCTGCCCGCACCCACCCGCCCGACTAGCATCACTACTCTGGACAGTTCTGACCTAGAATATGTGGAGAACTACAAATACCAAGGTGTCTGGGTAGAATGTATACTCTCCTTCCAGACTCATATCAAACATCTCAATCCAAAATCTGGAATCAATCCAAATCTGGAATCGGCTTTCTTTTTCGCAACAAAGCCTCCTTCACTCACGCCGCCAAACTTACCCTAGTAAAACTGACTATCCTACCGATCCTCGACTTTGGCGATGTCATCTACAAAATAGCTTCCAATACTCTACTCAGCAAACTAGATGCAGTCTATCACAGTGCCATCCGTTTTGTTACCTAAGCCCCTTATACCACCCACCACTGCGACCTGTATGCTCTAGTCGGCTGGCCCTCGCTACATATTCGACGCCAGACCAACTGGCTCCAGGTCATCTATAAGTCTATGCTAGGTAAAGCTCCACCTTATCTTAGTTCACTGGTCACAATATCAACACCCACCCGTAGCATGCGCTCCAGCAGGTATATCTCACTAAGTCATCCCCAAAGCCAACACGTACTTTGGCCGCCTTTCCTTCCAGTTCTCTGCCGCCAGTGACTGGAACGAATTGCAAAAATCGCTGAAGCTGGAGACTTACATTTCCCTCACTAACTTTAATCATCAGCTATCTGAGCAGCTTACCGATCGCTGCAGCTGTACATAGTCCACCTGTAAATAGCCCACCCAATCTACCTACCTCATCCCCATATTGTTTTTATTTACTTTTCTTCTCTTTTGCACACCAGTATCACTACTTGCACATCATCATCTGCTCATTTATCACTCCAGTGTTAATCTGCTAAATTGTCATTACTTCGCTACTATGGCCTATGTATTGCCTTACCTCCTCACGTCATTTACACACTGTATAGTTAGTTTATTCCATGTGTAACTCTGTGTTGTTGTTGTTTGTGTCGCACTGCTTTGCTTTCTCTTGGTCAGGTCGCAGTTGTAAATGAGAACTTATTCTCAGCTAACTAACCTGGTTAAATAAAGGTGAAATAATTAAGAATGTAAAAATGAACCCGAGCATCATAATTCATGAATCAGCGATATACAAATTGGCTTAATTATTTATTTACTAACAAACTAATCAATCACAGAATGGCATAAACACACACACAATAGTTATAAATTGGTTACTATCATGACACAAAGAAGGGTCCCTAGTGGACGAAACTGATATGACGTCTTGGTAGAAAAGGGAAAAATATTTACGAGTGTATGCCTTTGTTGTCCCTCTCTGTGATCGCCAGTCCATCTGCTGGATAGTCAATTGACAGAAAGTCTATGGTTTGTCCACCAGAGACCAAAGTCTTTCGTAATTGTAGCTTGTTATAATGGATATTATAATGGATATATCAGAATACCATTTGGTTGTGTGACCGGTTGTATTTACTAGACTAAAGTACTTAAACAGCTGCAGCCTGGTCTTTAGTTTGTAGATTTCTTAGCCATTTCAACGTGGGAACTTCCGTCCCTGTATTTTTTTACTAAATGTACATTTTGTCACGAGTCCTTTTATTAGCTCTGGGGAAAAGGGCGTTCCATGATGTTTGGGTATAGTGTCTGTGCTCACGGGGGCGTGGCCACTGACTGAGCCTAAGTTACTATGAAAAACAATTCTCATTTAGAAGACTAAGATCACATTGTTATCTTTCCAAAAGTATTGTTATGCTTCATCATTTATTTTATACAACATTCAGATGCAAACCCCATAACTGAGAAGTGTATACAAACAAAGAAACAGTGATGTGTGTCTCCTGTCCTTCATGAGGTCACCAAATGAAACAAACTCAACATGACTGTTCCTTAAGTGTCCAAGGACCCCTCCAACTGCTTGGAATACAGAAATACTTTAAAATTATTCAACCTTTTGATGTCCAAGTGTCTCTCCGTGTTCCACAGTCACATTCCAATCTCAAATACTACAGAGCCCAGCAGCAGAGTATTTTACGACCGCCATAAAGTGTCCCCCTCCACCTCTCCCCCTCTGTGGGAGAGAGAGGGTGATGTAGAGCGGACCCACTGTAACCTGATCCTTCAGATCTTCACAGGAGAGTTATGACAATATCTTATATATTATGCTGAACGACAACATGGATAACATGCAGCTGGCAGGGTTTTCGGTCCATCGGCAAGATAGAACAGCTGCCTCCGGTAAGACCAGGGGTGGAAGTCTGTGTTTATTTGTTAATAACAGCTGGTGCATGAAATGTAATATTAAGGAAGTCTCACGGTTTTGCTCGCCTGAGGTACAGTATCTCATGATAAGCTGTAGACCACACTATTTACCAAGAGAGTTTTCATCTATATTTTTCATAGCTGTCTATTTACCACCACAAACCGATGCTGGCACTAAGACCACACTCAACGAGCTGTAATAGGGCCATAAGCAAACAGCAAAATGGTCAACCAGAGGCAGCGCTCCTAGTGGCCGGGGACTTTAATGCAGGGAAACTTAAATCCGTTTTACCTCATTTCTACCAGCATGTTAAATGTTGTAATGGGAAACCCTAGACCCATTCCAATTTGCATACTGCCCCATTAGATCCATAGATGATGCAATCTCTATTGCATTCCACACTGCCCTTTCCCACCTGGACAAAAGGAACACCTACGTGAGAATGCTATTAATTGACTACAACACCATAGTGCCCTCAAAACTCATCACTAAGCTAAAGACCCTGGGACTAAACACCTCCCTCTGCAACTGGATCCTGGATTTCCTGATGGGCCGCCCCCAGGTGGTATGGGTAGGTAACAACACATCTGCCACGCTGATCCTCAACACAGAGGCCCCTCAGGGGTGCGTGCTCAGTCCCTGTTCACTCATGACTGCATGGCAAAGCACGACTCAAAGCACGACTCAACAACATCATTAAGTTTGCAGACAACATAACAGTGGTAGGCCTGAACACTGAGAACGATGACACAGCCTATAGGGAGGAGGTCAGAGACCTAGCAGTTGAGGTGCCAGGATAACAACCTCTCCCTCAACGTGATCAAGACAAAAAGAGATGATTGTGGACTACAGAAAAAGGAGGACCCGAAAACACCCCCATTCTCATCAACTCTGCTGTAGTGGAGCAGGTTGAGAGCTTCAAGTTCATTGGTGTCCACATCACCAACAAACTATAATGGTCCAAACACACCAAGACAGTCGTGAAGAGGGCACGACAACAACTATTCCCCCTGAGGAGACTGAAAATAGGTCCTCAGATCCTCAAAAAGTTCTACAGCTGCACCATCAAGAGCATCCTGGTTGCATCAATGCCTGGTATGGCAACTGCTCAGCCTCCCACCGCAAGGCACTACAGAGTGTAATGTGTATGGCCCAGTACATCACTGGGGCCAAGCTTCCTGCCATACAGGACCTCATACCAGGCGGTGTCAGAGGAAGGCCCAAAATATTGCCACGGACCCCATTTTTATGCTGCTGCTACTCTCTGTTTATTATCCATGCAGTCACTTTACATACATGTACATATTACCTCGACTAACCGGTGCCCCCGCATATTGACTATGTATCGGAACCCCCTGTATATAGCCTCTCTACTTTCATTTTATTGCTGCTCCTTAATTATTAGTTATATTTATTTTATTATTGTCACGCCTTGGTCATTGTATTTTGTGTTTTCGTTATATATTTGGTCAGGCCAGGGTGTGACATGGGGTTTTGTTGTTGTATTTCATATTGGGGTTTTTGTATTATTGGGATTGTGAATGATTAGGGGTGTGTCTAGTTAGGCTTGGCTGCCTGAGGCGATTCTCAATCAGAGTCAGGTGATTCTCGTTGTCTCGGATTGGGAACCGTATTTAGGTAGCCTGAGTTTCACTTTGTATTTTGTGGGTGATTGTTCCTGTCTTTGTGTAGTGGCTGTAATAGGCTGTAATTTAGGTTTCTCGTTCCGTTTGTTGTTTTTGTATTGAGTTATTTCATGTATCGTTTCGTTTTCGTTCATTAAAGATCATGAGTAACAAACACGCTGCATTTCGGTCCGACTCTCTTCCTTCAACAGACGAATGCCGTTACAATTATTCTTTTTTATTATTTTCTTAACTGCAATGTTGGTTAAAGGCTTGTAAGTAAGTATTTCACTGTAAGGCCTGTTGTATTGGGTGCATGTAACAAATACAATTTGATCTGATTCAATGAATGATGGAGCTGAGTTTGCCTTTTTGTCCAAAATATCATTTAACCCTCCTGTTGTGCTCGTTTCATGTTAATTAATTCTGTGTTCCCGGTCCAAAATGGCTGCCACATTATAGCTGATTATAAATCATCACATCGGTTGTCTCTTGGTCTGGATCATATTCTGTGTTGTCTTCAACTTCTGACCCTTCCTCCTCTAATGCATCTTCACTGTCAGTTCCCCGTCCTCCTCCTTACTAGTGTCATGATCAAAGATGTGATCAAGAGCCTCACATTCAGTATATGGAAGCCAAGAAGGGGAGTGAGGTGTGTGTGTGTGTGTGTGTGTGTGTGTGTGTGTGTGTGTGTGTGTGTGTGTGTGTGTGTGTGTGTGTGTGTGTGTGTGTGTGTGTGTGTGTGTGTGTGTGTGTGTGTGTTTGAACACACATGCATATGGGTGTCTGGGAGAGGAAGTGTGTCCATCTGATGAATGGGCATGTTCCTGAACTCAATTTTATACACTAATTGTAGTCTCACCCATTAATTTCTTATGACCGGTCACAACATAGGTGTACAAATGTTAAATAAAACACCATTTTATGTAAATGTATTTTGTGTGTTCAGATGCCCTGTGAGGACAAACCTTATGACAATTAGATTAAATTAAGTACATTTTTCAGAGAGAAAATGTGTAAAGTGACAATATCGGCTTTTTACTATCATTCATTTATCTTTGCTTCATAGTATAGTTTCTTCTTCTTTTCATTCAGTTTAGTCAACATGATTTCTCAATTTGCAGTATGTTTGCCAATCGGTTGTGCTGCCAGACTTATTTGCCATATCTTTTGCCTCATCCTTCTCAACCATATCAATTTTCAATTCCTCATCAATCCACAAGGATTCAACATATTTACTGTACTCACATCCTACCATACCCTTGTCTGTACATTATGCCCTGAATCTATTCTACCACGCCCATAAATTTGCCCCTTTTATTCTCTGCTCCCAACGCACTAGACAACCAAATCGTATAGCCTTTAGCCGTACCCTTATCCTACTCCTCCTATGTTCCTCTGGTGATGTAGAGGTTAACCCAGGCCCTGTAGCCCCCAGCATCACAAAAATTCTGAAATTTCCATCCCCAACTACATTTTCTGTCAAGATAGAACTGCCAAAGGGGGCGAAGTTGCAATCTACTGCACAGATAACCTGCAGAGTTCTGTCTTTACTATCCAGGTCTGTGCCCAAACAGTTTGAGCTTCTACTTTTAAAAATGTACCTTTCCAGAAATAAGTCTCTCAATGTTGCCGCTTGTTATAGACCCCCCTCAGCCCCCAGCTGTGCCATGGACACCATATGCAACCTGGGAAAAGCCTATGAACTTCCAAGGTCAACGAGTGTTCTTTAATCATGACTACACAGGAGAGATACTGAAAAGAAGGAAAGAATACACCCCGATTAAGAAAGCACTTAAAAATAAGGGTATTCGCTTCCAAACACCATTCCTGGCAAAAAAATGCAGGTATTTCTGGAAAATGGCCCAGTTACACATGAGCATGCAGACCGAGGCGGCTGAGGACCTGAAGTCGAGGGGCATCCCAGGGGAGTATACCTCCAGGAGAAAGGCGACATCACCGGCGGAAAGACAAGAGCAGGCTCTCCCATGGATCGTTGTCGACAAGCAGAGTCATGGCAAAAGAGGGAAACCGCCTCAGCGAGAGGACGTTCACATCTGAGAGAGACTCAGGCATTTCCAACGGGAAGATGGAAGACACTGAATCGGATTTAACAGAATTAATAGTTACCGTGAGCTGTTAAGACGTTGGGTTGTTACAGTTGACATTGCAATAGGTAAAATATCTCCCCTATTTTCCCCAATGCTGAACATGGGTGAGTCGCCAAAAGTATGTGTTCTTTAGGAACACACTAAGTAGAATATATATTAGCTAAGGATTAATGACACATTGACAATGGGGGTGACAGAAGGGCAGATCAAGGGGAGGATTCATGATATGCAAGCATGACCGATATAGTTTTCACTTGTAATTAACCGGTGTGTGTAAGCGACAAAATAGGTGCCCTTATTATTTCCGGTTCCAACAGGTCTTGTTTCTGACTAAATCACGCATTTTCATATCTAAGCGAGGGGCCCCTCTTGCGGACAGGTTCATCCCCTCAAACCCCAGAGGCAAGAGACATGGGAGTCCAAATACCAAAGTACAATTTTCCCATTTTGGTTTACTTTATTATCGTTCTTGATTTTTTTGTTCATTTTTAGGCTCATTATAAGCAGGCAGATAATGGTGCACAGGGTTTTTTATTCATATCGATGCATCATAAGGTCATAAATCTCAATGTGAACGGACTGGGGAGTGCCATCAAGAGAATTAAGGTAATAGCAAAGATGAAACGGGAGAAAGTTGAGATACTATTCTGTCAGGAAACTCACTTATCCACACCTGAATATGAGAAACTCAAGAAAATGGGATATAGGAATACTTTTTTTTCTTCTTACAAGGGGAGTTGCAATCCAAATTCAGTTCATTTTGAGTTTATGTCAGCAATAAAAGACAAGGAGGGTAGGTTTATACTTGTTAAATGTAAACTGGATAACAAGGAAGTTACATTATTTAATGTATACGCACCCTCAGGGAGTGACATGGTCTTCTATGGGAAGGTGTTTGATTTAATTGCCATAGAAACCTCTGGCACTCTTATCTGTGGAGGGGATTTTAACACAATTTTAAACTCAAAATTTTACAGCACAAATCAAAATAGGAAGATGAGTCTAGTTGCTAAAAAGATAAATAGGATATTGCAGGATCTAGGTGTCATGTTTTGTCATTTATTATCATGTCTTGTCCCTGTGCTTCCCATTCTATTCGTTTCCCTCTGCTGGTCTTATTAGGTTCTTTCCCTCTTTCTATCCCTCTCTCTCCCCCTCCCTCTCTCACTCTCTCGCTCTCTCTTCTCTCTATCGTTCCGTTCCTGCTCCCAGCTGTTCCTATTCCCCTAATCATCATTTAGTCTTCCCACACCTGTTCCCGATCCTTTTCCCTGATTAGAGTCCCTATTTCTCTCCTTGTTTCCCGTACCTGCCCTGTCGGATCCTCATTTATAATTCACCGTGCTGTGTCTATGTTTTGCCCTGTCGTGTCGTGTTTCCCTCAGATGCTGCGTGGTGAGCAGGTGTCTGAGTCTGCTAGGTTCAAGTGCCTTCCCGAGGCAACCTGCAGTTCTCGATCAAGTCTCCAGTCTGTTCTCGTCTTTACGTGTAGTATTATGTTTTTTGTTTTGTAAAGTTTATTCTGGATTAAATACTCTGTTTTCGCCAAGTCGCTTTTGGGTCCTCATTCACCTGCATGACAGAAGGATCCGACCGAGGAATGGACCCAGCGACTACAGACGCTCGTAACACTGCCGTCGAGATCCAAGGAGCCATGCTCGGCAGACACGAGCAGGAATTGTCTGCTGCTCGCCATGCCGTGGAGAGCCTGGCCGCTCAGGTTTCCGACCTCTCTGGACAGTTCCAGAGTCTTCGTCTCGTGCCACCTGTTACTTCCTGGCCTGCCGAGCCTCCAGAACCTAGGGTTAATAACCCACCTTGCTACTCCGGGCAGCCCACTGAGTGCCGCTCCTTTCTCACCCAGTGTGAGATTGTGTTCTCTCTCCAACCCAACACATACTCTAGAGAGAGAGCTCGGGTTGCTTACGTCATTTCACTCCTTACTGGCCGGGCCCGAGAGTGGGGCACAGCTATCTGGGAGGCAAGGGCTGATTGTTCTAACAATTACCAGAACTTTAAAGAGGAGATGATTCGGGTTTTTGACCGTTCAGTTTTTGGTGGGGAGGCTTCTAGGGTCCTGGCTTCCCTATGCCAAGGTGATCGATCCATAACGGATTACTCTATAGAGTTTCGTACTCTTGCTGCCTCTAGTGACTGGAACGAGCCGGCGCTGCTCGCTCGTTTTCTGGAGGGACTCCACACAGTGGTCAAAGATGAGATTCTCTCTCGGGAGGTTCCTTCCAGTGTGGACTCTTTGATTGCTCTCGCCATCCGCATAGAACGACGGGTAGATCTTCGTCACCAGGCTCGTGGAAGAGAGCTCGCATCAACGGTGTTTCCCTGCTCCGCATCGCAACCATCTCCCTCCTCTGGTTCTGAGACTGAGCCCATGCAGCTGGGAGGGATTCGCATCTCGACTAAGGAGAGGGAACGGAGGATCACCAACCGCCTGTGCCTCTATTGCGGATTTGATGGACATTTTGTTAATTCATGTCCAGTAAGAGGCCAGAGAGCCCATCAGTAAGCGGAGGGCTACTGGTGAGCGCTACTACTCAGGTCTCTTCATCTAGATCTTGTACTACTATGTCGGTCCATCTACGCTGGACCGGTTCGGGTGCTACATGCAGTGCCTTGATTGACTCTGGGGCTGAGGGTTGTTTCATGGACGAAGCATGGGTTCGGAAACATAACATTCCTTTCAGACAGTTAGACAAGCCTACGCCCATGTTTGCCTTAGATGGTAGTCATCTTCCCAGTATCAGATTTGAGACACTACCTTTAACTCTCACAGTATCTGGTAACCACAGTGAGACTATTTCTTTTTTGATTTTTCGTTCACCTTTCACACCTGTTGTTTTGGGTCATCCCTGGCTAGTATGTCATAATCCTTCTATTAATTGGTCTTGTAATTCTATCCTATCCTGGAACGTATCTTGTCATGTGAAGTGTTTAATGTCTGCCATCCCTCCCATTTCTTCTGTCCCCACTTCTCAGGAGGAACCTGGCGATTTGACAGGAGTGCCGGAGGAATATCATGATCTGCGCACGGTCTTCAGTCGGTCCCGAGCCAACTCCCTTCCTCCTCACCGGTCGTATGATTGTAGTATTGATCTCCTTCCGGGGACCACTCCTCCTCGGGGTAGACTATACTCTCTGTCGGCTCCCGAACGTAAGGCTCTCGAGGATTATTTATCTGTGTCTCTTGACGCCGGTACCATAGTGCCTTCTTCCTCTCCGGCCGGGGCGGGGTTCTTTTTTGTTAAGAAGAAGGACGGTACTCTGCGCCCCTGCGTGGATTATCGAGGGTTGAATGACATAACGGTTAAGAATCGTTATCCGCTTCCCCTTATGTCATCAGCCTTCGAGATTCTGCAGGGAGCCAGGTGCTTTACTAAGTTGGACCTTCGTAACGCTTACCATCTCGTGCGCATCAGAGAGGGGGACGAGTGGAAAACGGCGTTTAACACTCCGTTAGGGCATTTTGAGTACCGGGTTCTGCCGTTTGGTCTCTCGCCAATGCGCCAGCTGTTTTTCAGGCATTAGTTAATGATGTTCTGAGAGACATGCTGAACATCTTTGTTTTTGTCTATCTTGACGATATCCTGATTTTTTTCACCGTCACTCGAGATTCATGTTCAGCACGTTCGACGTGTTCTACAGCGCCTTTTAGAGAATTGTCTCTACGTAAAGGCTGAGAAGTGCTCTTTTCATGTCTCCTCCGTTACTTTTCTCGGTTCCGTTATTTCCGCTGAAGGCATTCAGATGGATTCCGCTAAGGTCCAAGCTGTCAGTGATTGGCCCGTTCCAAGGTCACGTGTCGAGTTGCAGCGCTTTTTAGGTTTTGCTAATTTCTATCGGCGTTTCATTCGTAATTTCGGTCAAGTTGCTGCCCCTCTCACAGCTCTTACTTCTGTCAAGACGTGTTTTAAGTGGTCCGGTTCCGCCCAGGGAGCTTTTGATCTTCTAAAAGAACGTTTTACGTCCGCTCCTATCCTCGTTACTCCTGACGTCACTAGACAATTCATTGTCGAGGTTGACGCTTCAGAGGTAGGCGTGGGAGCCATTCTATCCCAGCGCTTCCAGTCTGACGATAAGGTTCATCCTTGCGCTTATTTTTCTCATCGCCTGTCGCCATCTGAGCGCAACTATGATGTGGGTAACCGTGAACTGCTCGCCATCCGCTTAGCCCTAGGCGAATGGCGACAGTGGTTGGAGGGGGCGACCGTTCCTTTTGTCGTTTGGACAGACCATAAGAACCTTGAGTACATCCGTTCTGCCAAACGACTTAATGCCCGTCAAGCTCGTTGGGCGTTGTTTTTCGCTCGTTTCGAGTTTGTGATTTCTTACCGTCCGGGTAGCAAGAACACCAAGCCTGATGCCTTATCCCGTCTGTTTAGTTCTTCTGTGGCTTCTACTGATCCCGAGGGGATTCTTCCTTATGGGCGTGTTGTCGGGTTGACAGTCTGGGGAATTGAAAGACAGGTTAAGCAAGCACTCACGCACACTGCGTCGCCGCGCGCTTGTCCTAGTAATCTCCTTTTCGTTCCTGTTTCCACTCGTCTGGCTGTTCTTCAGTGGGCTCACTCTGCCAAGTTAGCTGGTCATCCCGGTGTTCGAGGCACTCTTGCGTCTATTCGCCAGCGATTTTGGTGGCCGACTCAGGAGCGTGACACGCGCCGTTTCGTGGCTGCTTGTTCGGACTGCGCGCAGACTAAGTCGGGTAACTCTCCTCCTGCCGGTCGTCTCAGACCGCTCCCCATTCCTTCTCGACCATGGTCTCACATCGCCCTAGACTTCATTACCGGTCTGCCTTTGTCTGCGGGGAAGACTGTGATTCTTACGGTTGTCGATAGGTTCTCTAAGGCGGCACATTTCATTCCCCTCGCTAAACTTCCTTCCGCTAAGGAGACGGCACAAATCATTATCGAGAATGTGTTCAGAATTCATGGCCTCCCGTTAGACGCCGTTTCAGACAGAGGCCCGCAATTCACGTCACAGTTTTGGAGGGAGTTCTGTCGTTTGATTGGTGCATCCGTCAGTCTCTCTTCCGGGTTTCATCCCCAGTCTAACGGTCAAGCAGAGAGGGCCAATCAGACGATTGGTCGCATACTACGCAGCCTTTCTTTCAGAAACCCTGCGTCTTGGGCAGAACAGCTCCCCTGGGCAGAATACGCTCACAACTCGCTTCCTTCGTCTGCTACCGGGTTATCTCCGTTTCAGAGTAGTCTGGGTTACCAGCCTCCTCTATTCTCTTCCCAGCTTGCCGAGTCCAGCGTTCCCTCCGCTCAAGCGTTTGTCCAACGTTGTGAGCGCACCTGGAGGAGGGTGAGGTCTGCACTTTGCCGCTACAGGGCACAGACTGTGAGAGCCGCCAATAAACGCAGGATTAAGAGTCCTAGGTATTGTTGCGGCCAGAGAGTGTGGCTTTCCACTCGCAACCTTCCTCTTACGACAGCTTCTCGTAAGTTGACTCCGCGGTTCATTGGTCCGTTCCGTGTCTCCCAGGTCGTCAATCCCTGTCGCTGTGCGACTGCTTCTTCCGCGACATCTTCGTCGCGTCCATCCTGTCTTCCATGTCTCCTGTGTTAAGCCCTTTCTTCGCACCCCCGTTCGTCTTCCCTCCCCCTCCCGTCCTTGTCGAGAGCGCACCTATTTACAAGGTACATAAGATCATGGACATGCGTTCTCGGGGACGGGGTCACCAATACTTAGTGGATTGGGAGGGTTACGGTCCTGAGGAGAGGAGTTGGGTTCCGTCTCGGGACGTGCTGGACCGTTCACTCATTGATGATTTCCTCCGTTGCCGCCAGGATTCCTCCTCGAGTGCGCCAGGAGGCGCTCGGTGAGTGGGGGGTACTGTCATGTTTTGTCATTTATTATCATGTCTTGTCCCTGTGCTTCCCATTCTATTCGTTTCCCTCTGCTGGTCTTATTAGGTTCTTTCCCTCTTTCTATCCCTCTCTCTCCCCCTCCCTCTCTCACTCTCTCGCTCTCTCTTCTCTCTATCGTTCCGTTCCTTCTGCTCCCCTATTTATTCCTTTGCCGTTCCTTCCCGTCGGTTCCTTGTATTGTATTCACCATGCTGTGATTGCACCTGTCCTGTCGTGTTTTGCCTTCATCAGATGCAGCTGTTCCTATTCCCCTAATCATCATTTAGTCTTCCCACACCTGTTCCCGATCCTTTTCCCTGATTAGAGTCCCTATTTCTCTCCTTGTTTCCCGTACCTGCCCTGTCGGATCCTCATTTATAATTCACCGTGCTGTGTCTATGTTTTGCCCTGTCGTGTCGTGTTTCCCTCAGATGCTGCGTGGTGAGCAGGTGTCTGAGTCTGCTAGGTTCAAGTGCCTTCCCGAGGCAACCTGCAGTTCTCGATCAAGTCTCCAGTCTGTTCTCGTCTTTACGTGTAGTATTATGTTTTTTGTTTTGTAAAGTTTATTCTGGATTAAATACTCTGTTTTCGCCAAGTCGCTTTTGGGTCCTCATTCACCTGCATGACACTAGGACTGATCAATGTATGGTGTGACACCCACAAGACCGATAAGGAATATACTTTTTACTAAGCCCGCCACACTGAATACTCCAGGTTAGACTACTTTTTCATGTACAATGCAGATCGACACGGAGAACTGAACTTTAAAGAGGAATGATTCGGGTTTTTGACCGTGCAGTTTTTGGTGGGGAGGTTTTAATGCCCTGGCCATGCCAAGGTGAACGGTCCATAACGGCAGTTCTCTTGACGCTCGGGGTAGATCTTAGTGGCCTTCTCGTCATCTCTTGCTCCGCATCGGCCATCTCCTCCTCTGGCTTTGAGATCTGGCCCATGGGGGAGGGATTAAGAATTGTAGGATCGGGCAGAGTGATTTATCAGATCATGGAGTTTACCTTACTCTACACCTTGATAGCAGACCAATAAATACTATATGGAGACTTAATAAAAGCATTCTGAATGATCCAGCACCCAAGGAATCAATAAAGACAGAATTGAACATCTATCTGGAGAATAATGATAACGGAAAAGTATCTCCTGCTACATTGTGGGATGCAGCTAAGGCAGTTATTAGAGGAAAGATCATAGCCACATCATCCCTGAAGAAAAATATTAAAGCACAAACTGCTGAAATTACAGGAAACCCTAAGAAACTTAGAACGATCTCATAGTCAATACAGACATTCTTATATTACAAGAGATCCAAAAGGTAAAACAGGAAATAGACCAGATTTATAGAGAAGAAGTAGAGAAAAAGCTCAGGTTCCTGAAACAAAGATATTATGAAGCAGGCTCAAAGGCAACCAAATTACTAGCATGGAGACTCTGGAAACAGCAACACAGAATACCAATTTGAAAATAAAAGACCCCAAAACAAAGAAGATTCCATGCAAATGAGATGAAACACGGAATGCATTTGAATCATATTACACAAATCTGTACAACAACCAGAGAAGGCAGATGCACAGACAATAGATCATTTTTTGAACTCACTTGATCTCCCCTCAATTGGGACAGAGCAAAATGATAGACTTACCTGTTACTCCTACCCCCTACTTTTTCGAACATTCTGTTAAAAATCGCGCAACATTTCAGCGCCCTGCTGCTCATGCCAGGAATATAGTATATGCATATGATTAGTATGTGTGGATAGAAAACACTCAGACGTTTATAAAACTGGTTAAATCACGGCTGTGACTATAACAGAACGTGCGTTTCATCGAAAAGCGCAGGAAAATCTGATCACTGAAAATGGAAATATATATCCATCCTCCACTTCAACCCATTGATAAAGGTGAACCACATTAAATGGGGCTGAGGTTGCAAAACCTACAGCTTCCACACGATGTCAACAGTCTTGTCATTTGCCTAGGCTTTGTTTCTTGGTCAAACGAAGAAGAGACAAGCCATTTGTTCAGGTCTCCGACCGGATATTTTGGTTGAGATTTACCCGGACATTATTTCCAGACGGACAGCTAAAGAATATACATCGCCTCATGATCAATTTGATCGCTTATTAACGTGTACTAATACCTAAAGTTGCATTACAAAAGTATTTCGAAGTGTTTTGTGAAAGTTTATCGTCGACTTTTTTAATTTAAAAAAATGACGTTACGTTATAAGACGCTATTGTTTTCGTTTATCACACAGTCTTCATAGATCGATATCTAGGCTATATATGGACCGATTTAATCGAAAAAAAGACCCAATAGTGATTATGGGACATCTAGGAGTGCCAACAAAGAAGATGGTCAAAGGTAATGAATGTTTTATATTTTATTTGTGCGGTTTGTGTAGCGACGACTATGCTAATTATTTTGTTTACGTCCCCTGCGGGTCTTTTGGGGTGTTATATGCTATCAGATAATAGCTTCTCATGCTTTCGCCGAAAAGCATTTTAAAAATCTGACTCGTTGCCTGGATTCACAACGAGTGTAGCTTTAATTCAATACCCTGCATGTGTATTTTAATGAACATTTGAGTTTTAACTAGTACTATTAGCATTTAGCGTAGCGCATTTGCATTTCCAGATGTCTAGATGGGACGCCTGCGTGTCAGGTAGGAGCAAGAGGTTAAAGCAACATCTCAACTAAAAGTAAACAAGTCTCCAGGCCCTGATGGCTTCCCTACAGAATGGTTCTAGACCTTCAGAGTACAACTAACACATCTACTTAAGGCCCTGATGGCTTCCCTACAGAATGGTTCAAGACCTTCAGAGAACAACTAACACCTCTACTTAAGGCCCTGATGGCTTCTCTTCAGAATGGTTCAAGACCTTCAGAGAACAACTAACACCTCTACTTAACTTCTTCGATATAGGGGGAGCTCTTTTAATTTTTGGATAAAAAAACATTCCCGTTTTAAACAAGATATTTTGTCACGAAAAGATGCTCGACTATGCATATAATTGACAGCTTTGGAAAGAAAACACTCTGACATTTCCAAAACTGCAAATATATTATCTGTGAGTGCCACAGGACTGATGCTACAGGCGAAACCAAGATGAAATTTCAAACAGGAAATGCCCCAGATTGTGGAGGCGCTGTGTTCCAATGTCTCCTTATATGGCTGTGAATGCGCAAGGAATGAGCCTACACTTTCTGTCGTTTCCCCAAGGTGTCTGCAGCATTGTGACGTATTTGTAGGCATATCATTGGAAGATCGACCATAAGAGACTACATTTACCAGGTGCTCGCTTGGTGTCCTCCGTTGCAATTATTGCGTAATCTCCAGCTGCGTGCATTTTTCCCATTTGCTTCAGAGGAGAAACCCAACTGCCACGAATTACTTATCATCGAATAGATATGTGAAAAACACCTTGAGGATTGATTCTAAACAACGTTTGCCATGTTTCTGTCGATATTATGGAGTTAATTTGGAAAAAAGTTTGGCGTTGTAATGACTGAATTTTCGGGGGGGTTTCTTAGCCAAACGTGATGAACAAAACGGAGCGATTTCTCCTACACAAATCATCTTTTTGAAAAACGGAACATTTGCTATCGAACTGAGAGTCTCCTCATTGAAAACATCCGAAGGTCTTCAAAGGTAAATTATTTTATTTGAATGATTTTCTTGTTTTTGTGAAAATGTTGCCTGTTGAATGCTAGGCTTAATGCTATGCTATGTATCAATACTCTTACACAAATGCTTGTGTAGCTATGGTTGAAAAGCATATTCTGAAAATCTGAGATGACAGTGTTGTTAACAAAAGGCTAAGCTTGTGAGCCAATATATTTATTTCATTTCATTTGCGATTTTCATGAATAGTTAACGTTGCATTATGCTAATGACCTTGAGGCTATGATTATGCTCCCGGATATGGGATTGCTCGACGCAAGAAGTTAAGGCCCTGGTGGCTTCCCTTCCGAATGGTTCAAGACCTTCAGAGAACAACTAACACCCCTACTTAAGGCCCTGATGGCTTCCCTTCAGAATGGTTCAAGACCTTCAGAGAACAACGCTACTTGTAAGGCCTGTTTTAACTGGACTGCGGGAGGGGGGTCTCCTACCGTCATGGAGAGAGGCCATCATATCTGTAATCCCAAAAGAGGGTAAACATAAGAAGGAATGCAGTTCATATAGACCTATCGCAATTCTTAACACGGATTATAAACTATATGCATCAATAATAGCCAAAAGAATGGAGAACATAATCCCAGAATTGATTGACGGAGATCAAACTGGTTTCATACAAAATAGGCAGACAATATAAGGAGAACACTACATTTCATGGACCACATTACTCAGAATAAGACAAGTGCAGTATTTATCAGTCTAGATGCAGAAAAATAATTTGATTCAGTGGGATGGGATTACCTATTCCAAGTTATGGAAACATTTGGTTTCAACAAAGAAGTGATACAGTGCATCAAAACACTGTATTCATGTCCGACCGCTAGAATAAAGATAAATGTACATTTGTCACAAACAACAAAATGAGAGTGAGGGGCAAGACAAGGCTGTAATCTTTCACCCATGCTCTCCTTCTTGTACCTTGAACCATTAGCACAGGCAATAAGACAGGACCCACTTTAGAGGGAGTAACAATAAACATAAGATAGACATGTATGCTGATAACATTCTGTTATACCTTAAAGACCCAGGCTCAAGTGTACCTAGATTGGTGGATGTTTTACAAACATTTGAAACATATTCAGGGTATGTGCTTAACTTTCACAAGACCCAAGTCCTAGTATATAATTATACCCCATGTCACACCCTGGCCATAGAGAGACTTGTATTCTCTATTTTGGTTAGGCCAGGGTGTGACTAGGGTGGGCATTCTATGTTATTTTTTCTAGGTTTTTGTATTTCTTTGTTTTTGGCTGGGTATAGTTCTCAATCAGGGACAGCTGTCTATCGTTGTCTCTGATTGGGAACCATACTAAGGTAGCTCTTGCCCACATGGGTTTTGTGGGTAGTTGTTTTCTGTATAGTTAGTTTCCTTACAGAACTGTTCGTTTTCCTCTTTGTTATTTTTTGTTCTAGTGTTCTGGTTTTAATAAAATATCATAAACATGTCTCACGCTGCACTTTGGTCCAGTCATTCACAGGAAGAGGATTGTGACATCCCACGGGAAGAGCTGAAGAGTAGGTATAACTTCCACTGGACCTCTTCATCCATTAAATATATTGGAGTAAATCTACAAAAAGATACACCCAAACTTTATTGCATGAATAATGATCACATCAACAAGAAAATATATGATTACCTAGACAGGTGGAATTCACTTCCCTTAGATCTTAGTAGAATTGAAACAATCAAAATGAACATCCTGCCGAGGTTACTGTATTTGTTCCAATCACTGCCCATAGAAATCCCACCTCAACAGTTTAGGTAATGGGATAAACGGATATCAAGGTTTATCTGGAACAGTAAGAGACCAAGAATTAGAAATACAGCATTACAATTACCAAAAAGACTGTGGGGGTATGGCCTTACCAAACCTAAATGATTATTTTGTGTCAGCCCAATTGAGACCTCTGGTGTGTTTGTGCAATTCAGAATACGAATCCAAATGGAAAGATATTGAGACAACTTGAGACAGAGATACCCATACTGTCAGCGATTAGGTGAATGGATAAGGCGGAGTCAGGTGCAGGACACAGTTATGAGTAATAATCAGAATTCACCCAAAATTTAAGCAATGTTTCAACAAGGAAAAACACAAATATCCAGAGCACAAAAGAACGAACCCACATGACAACGACAATCACGCACAAAACTGAAATGGAAGCCAGAGGGTTAAATAAGGAACATTGATCATGGAATGGAAACCAGGTGTGTATAATGAAGACAAAATAAAAATGAAAATGAAACATGGATCGGTGGTGACTAGAAAGCCGGTGACATCGACCGCCGAACGCAGCCCAAACAAGGAGAGGGACCAACTTCGGCGGAAGTCGTGACACGTACAGTCAGTTTTGGGAAATAAGGACATGGTAATAGAAATATCAATAGAAAAAAATCAGTGGGTTAATTTCTTTCTGAATACATGGTTTATGGTAGTTAAGCAAAATTATTTAGACAGAGAGATCAAACTGCTGAGTTGGCCCGCATACAACCCCAGCTTCAACCCTGCAACTCAGGACAGCAGATTTAAACAATGAACACAGAAAGGCATCACATCATTCAGTACAATTATAAGGAATGGGGACCTAGATAACTTCGAGACCTAAGTAAAAAACATGGCTTGGATAAACAAGATTTTTACAGATACAGAAGTTCAACACAATTTCTTAAGGGAGATAAAAGTGACTGACCCTCGAGCACCTCAAGAATTAATCAAGTATTCACTAATGCATACAACTTGGGGAGTAACAAAAAAACTATTTCAAATCTCCACTTGGGTATTCAATCCTCAAAGAAACATTCTACAAACTATATTAAAAAGAAATGTGAGGAGGAACTTAATTAACATTGAAATAACTGATAAAACATGGTTGCACATATTAGAGACTCAACAAAGTTCCACCAAGTCAAGGTCATGGAGAAAATTATGTTGGAAGAATGTAATACGTTTCTTCATAACACCTAAACTGAAATCAAAACAGACTGCTTGTTGGAGAGAATGCAGTCTATTGAGAGTGGATCACACTCATTTGTTTTGGACCTGCCCCGCAATTGAAACTTACTGGGGAGAAATAAGATCCAACATTGGAAAAATAATGGGATTTGACATAGAACAAACATTAATTTCTTTGTACTTCGGTGAAATACCTGATAACTTACACAATAGAGAAAAGTACCTTTTGAAGGTTCTACTGGCAGCCAATAAAAGACTATCACTAGGAAATGGCTACAAAAAGAACCTCCCACAGTGACACAATGGATAGACATTGTCAAAGAAATACACCACACATACACCAAAGCATATGACATTTGCTTTAAGAACACAAGAGGAGGTCAGGAATACTGGGAAAAATGGGTTTTGTACTTGAAAAAGGTCTAATTCAAAGATGTCAATGTAACTAATATGATGAAGGTATGACGTGCACTTTAATTGCCAGATCTTTTTTTGTTGTTCTTTTATTTTACTTTATTTGTACTTTCTTTGTGTACAAAGTATATAAAAAATGTTTTAAGTGCTTTCCACACCATCTTAAATAAGCATGCCCCATTCAAAAAATGTAGAACTAAGAACAGATTTAACCCTTGGTTCATTCCAGACTTGACTGCCCTTGACCAGCATATCCTGTGGCACACTGCATTAGCATCGAAAAGCCCATGCGATAAGCAACTTTTCAGGGAAGTCAGGAACCAATATACACAGTCAGTTAGGAAAGCTAAGGCTAGCTTTTTCAAACAGAAATGTGCATCATGTAGCACTAATTCCCAAAGGTTTTGGGACACCGTAAAGTCCATGGAGAATAAGAGCAGCTCCTCCCAGCTGCCCACTGCAATGAGGCTAGGAAATACTGTCACCACCAATAAATCTAGAATAATTGAGAATTTCATTTTTCTACAGCTGGCCATGCTTTCCACCTGGCTACCCCTACCCCGGCCAACAGCTCTGCAGCCCCCACAGCAACTTGCCCAAGCCCCCCTCCCCACCCCACTTCTCCTTCACCCAAATCCAGATAGCTGATGTTCTGAAAGAGATGCAAAATCTGGATCTCTACAAATCAGCTGGGCTAGACAATCTGGACCATCTCTTTCTAAAATGATCTGCCAAAATTGTTGTAACCCTTATTACTAGCCTGTTCAACTTCTCTTTCATTATGGTCTGAGATCCCTAAAGACTGGAAAGCTGCCGTGGTCATCCCTCTCTTGAAAGGGCAGACACTCTAGACCCAAACTGTTACAGACTTATATCCATCCTGCCCTGCCTTTCTAAAATCTTCAAAAGCCAAGTTAACAAGCAGATCATTGACCATTTAGAATCCCACCATAACTTCTCCACTATGCAATTTGGTTTTCGAGCTGGTCATGGGTGCACCTCAGCCACACTCAAGGTCCTAAACGATATCATAACCGCCATCGATGAAAGACAGTACTGTGCAGCTGTTTTCATCGACCTGGCCAAGGCTTTCGACTCTGTCAATCACCGCATTCTTATCGGCAGACTCAATAGCCTTGGTTTCTCAAATGACTGCCGCACCTGGTTCACCAAAAACTTCTTAGATAGAGTTCAGTGTGTAAAATTGCAGGGCCTGTTGTCCGGACCTCTGGCCGTCTCTATAGGGTTGCCACAGGGTTCAATTCTCAGGCCTACTCTTTTCTCTGTATTTAACAAGGATTTCACTCTTGCTGCTGGGTGATTCTCTGATCCACCACTACATAGATGGCACCATTCTGTATTCATCTGTCCCTTCCTTGGACACTGTGTTAACAAACCTCCAAACGAGCTTCAATGCCATACAACACTCCTTCCGTGGCCTCCAGTTGCTCTTAAACGCTAGTAAAACTAAATGCATGCTCTTCAAACGATTGCTGCCCGCACCTGTCCGCCCGCCTGGCATCACTACTCTGGACGGTTCTGACTTAGAATATGTGGACAACTACAAATACCTAGGTGTCTGGTTAGACTGAAAAACTCTCCTTCCAGACTCACATTAAGCATCTCCAATCCAAAATTAAATCTAGAATTGGCTCCCTCTCTAACTTTAAGCATCAGCTGTCAGAGCAGCTTACCGATCACTGTACCTGTACTCAGCCCATCTGTAAATAGCACACCCAACTACCTCATCTCCATATGGCTATTCATTTTTTTTCTCTTTTGCATCCCAGTATCTCCACTTGCACATCATCATTTGCACATCCATCACTCCAGTGTTAATGCTAAATTGTACTTCTTTCCCAACTATGGCCTAATTATTGACTTTACCTCCCTAACCTTACTACATTTGCACACACTGTGCACACACTGCACACACATATGTTTCTATTGTGTTTTTGACTGTACTTTTGTTAATCCCATGTGTAACTCTGTGTTGTTGTTTATGTCGCACTGCTTTGCTTTATCTTAGCCAGGTCACAGTTATAAATGAGAATTTGTTCTCAACTGGCCTACCTGGTTAAATAATGGTGAATAAAAAAATATGAATCACTACAAAAGATATTGTTTGAACTCTTATACACTATATTAGGCCCAGCCTTAGGAACGTTGGTTTTTCTAGATATGGCTACTATATTGTGATCACTACAACAGATGGATTTGGATACTGCTTTAAAGCGAATTGTTAAAGATGTGATCAATACATGTTGAGAATTTCATTCCTGGCTAGTTTGTAACTACCATGGTAGGTTGGCTGAATCAGTTTGTGTAACATCGTTTGTCTGTTGTTTGAAGAGAGTCAGACCGAAATGCAGCGTGTAGGTTACTCATGACTTTAATTAAATATATCGTGGTACATGAAATAACTGATATAAGAAAAACAACAAACGGAACGTGAACTAATTACAGCCTATCTGGTGACTAACACAAAGACAGGTACAAACACCCACAAAATACAATGTGAACTCAGGCTGCCTAAATACGGTTCCCAATCAGAGACAACGATAAGCAGCTGACTCCAATTGAGAATTGCCTCAGGCAGCCAAGCCTAACTAGACACACCCCTAATCATACACAATCCCAATTACTACAAACCCCAATACGAAAACACAACATATAAACCCATGTCACACCCTGGCTTACCCAAACATATACCAAAAACACAAAATATAATGACCAAGGCGTGACAGTTTGCAGCCTCTGGTTACAGTTTGATGTTTTTTCTTCAGTGGGCAGCTTGATGAGAGCCAGTCAATATTTAAAATCACCCAGAAAATATACTTTTCTGTTGATATCACATACTTTATTAAGCATTCACACATATTATCCAAATACTGACTGTTATAACTTGGTGGTATATAGCAGCTTCCCACAAGAATGGGCTTCAGGTGAGGCAGATGAACCTGTCGCCATATTACTTTAACAGTATTTAACATGAGATCTTTTCTAAGCTTTACAGTAATGTGGTTCTGAATATAGACCGCAGTACTGCCCCCCCATTGGCATTTCTGTATTTTCTGTAGATGTTGTAACCATGTATTGCTACCACTGTATCATCAAAGGTATTATCTGAGTTTCAGAGATAGGATATGAATCTCATCTGTTACTAGCAAGTTATTAACTTCATGAACCTTGTTTCTTAATGTGGGCTATTTTTTAGCACTTTTCTGGAATGCTTGATTGTTTTTATTGCTTTACTGGGAAACTTATCATATGTATACATGCTCATGTTATTTATATTTGAGCTGATAGTTCTTAGTGATGAGCTTCGAGGGCACTATGGTGTTGAGCTGTAGTTAATGAACAGCATTCTCACGTAGGTGTTACTTTTTGTCCAGGTGAGAAAGGGCAGTGTGGAGTGCAATAGAGATTGTGTCAACTGTGGATCTGTTGAGGTGGTATGCGAATTGGAGTGGGTCAAGAGTGTCTAGGATGATGTTGTTGATGTGAGCCATGACGAGCCTTTCAAAGCATGTCATGGTTACAGATGTGACTGCTATGGGGCGATAGTCATTTAGACAGGTTACCTTAGCATTCTTGGGCACAGGGACTATGGTGCTCTGCTTGAAACACGTAGGTATTACATAGTTAGGGAGAGGTTGAAAATGGCAGTGAAGACACTTGTCAGCTGGTCAGAGCATTCTGTGAGAACGCATCCTGGTAATCCATCTGGCCCTGCAGCCTTGTGAATGCTAACATGTTAAATAAGGATAGGACCATTTTTTTAAAATTTTCGCCTAAAATGACATACCCAAATCTAACTCCCTGTAGCTCAGGACCTGAAGCAAGGATATGCATATTATTGATACCATTTAAAAGGAAACACTTTGAAGTGTGTGGAAATGTGAAATTAATCTAGGAGAATATAACACATTAGATCTGGTAAAAGACAATACAAACAAAAATACATGTGGTTTATTTTTTTTCCTAATCTTTAGAATGCAAGAGAATGGCCATAATGTATTATTGCAGTTTAGGCGCAATTTGGATTTTGGCTGCTAGATGACAGCAGTGTGTACGCAAAGTTTCAGATTGATCCAGTGAAGCATTTCAATACTGGACAATATTTTGTATCAAGTCTGCCCAAATTTGTCAATTGATACATTTTCAAGTATGTAACTACAGAGAACATACAATAATTGTTATGGTTAATCAAAATTTAAGTTTACACACTCCCAGGAATGTCATACATAATGGATTATTAGCTTTTACACTAACTTTCACACATCTCGATGGCGTGGTGGGTGTGGAGCCAGACACAGCAGGGGTTCAAACTGAAGAACCCAGTTCCCTACATTTGAAAATAAAAATAGATTGTATCAAACAAAACTACAAAATTAAACTATTTTATTCCTAGGACCCTCAGGATGACAAATCAGAGCAATATTACTGAATGTAAGTACATTATTTACCTTCAGAGGTGAATGTATCAATCCAGTTGCCATGATAAAAGTATTGTGTTGTTGTGCGCTCTCCTCAAACAATAGCATGGTATTTTTTCCACTGTAATAGCTACTGTAAATTGGACAGTGCAGTTAGAATTTAAGCTTTCTGCCCATATAAGACAAGTCTATGTTCTGGGAAATGTTCTTGTTACTTACAATGTCATGCTAATCACATTAGCACACGTTAGCTCCACCATCCCGGTGGAGGGACACCGATCCCGTAGAGGTTTTGAAGGTCTTACTCAAATCGGCTACGGAGAGCGTGATCACACAGTTGTCTGGAACAGCTGGTGCTCTCCCGCATGGTTCAATGTTGCTTGCCTCGAAACGAGTATAGAAAGCATTTAGCTAATCTGGTGGGGCCAACAAACCATCAAACTTAGTCTATTTGCATTTATAGGTGACAAAATGATTGTCTTACCTCTTCAGTGATTGTCTTCGACGCAGGGATTGATTCACTTTAAATTGGTTGTGCTCTGTGTTAATAATTGTAGGCAACACATACTAATAAGGCAATCAGGTCAATCGGGTTCATCTGTCAGAAGACATCGTGAACAGGTTGACAAGACACCTTTTTCACTAGTGTGGCAACACTTCATACAATGTAATCAGAATTTTTTGTTTGTTTGGGGGGGTTACCATTATTTAACTAGGCAAGTCAGTTAAGAACAAATTCCTATTTACAATGACGGCCTACACCGGCCAAACCCAGATGACGCTGGGCCAATTGTGCACTGCCCTATGGGACTTCCAATCACGTCCGGTTGTGATACAGGGTGGAATCAAACCAGGGTGTCTGTAGTGATGCCTCTAGCACTGAGATGCAGTACCTTAGACCGCTGTGCCACTCAGGAGCCCAAAACATCATATGTGAATCGTTTCACGAAACTAGGGGTACGTCACGAGTCACTACTTCACAGGATCTCCATTTGAACTTAAACTTTCATGTGCCTTAATAACAAACTTGTATGCATATGTAAATACGAATACAATTGTTAAATTACAAGCCTAGTTGGTTTAGCAATGGAAAACACTAACAACCTTCCCGCTAGACATGATTGGCTGAGATAATGAGTGGGCTGGACATGCCAAGAGATGAGTTCGGTTTGGTCTGCCATGTAGCACGATTCTTTCTGTCTATAACATGAGCTGGTCAGTATGAGTAGATAACCCTTTCTAAACGCAGCTTTAAAAAAAGATATCACGTAGTAGAACTGCATAAATGTTGCTCTCCACTTTCTAGAGGACTGAATTTTGAAATCAGTGGAATTAGAGTATGATATAGCTAAGGAGATGGAGAAAATTCTGCCGTTTGATTGCAAATATGCAGACGGAGTCGAAAAGAGAACACACAGAAGGCTGTTGAATAAAACACCTGTCTCCGGATTACATTTTCAAACTAAGGGTAACCATGGCATCCATGACAGAGAGGGAGAAGTGTTCATCCATGTATACAGGTAAGAGAGTCTAGCTAGCTACATTTTCAGATATTACACATTCCTAATTTTGTCAGAAAGTAATTTAATTTCAAGTTAAAGTGTATTGTTAGCTAGCTAGCTAATGTTAGCTGGCTGGCTAGCTAGCTAATGTTACATGTATGATCTGTGTAGTAATATTATTCATATCTCAGAGCCATTTACATAGTTAATTGTAGCCTAACGTTAGCTAGCTAACATTGAACCTGGTGGGTTCGCTACCTGCAGATTCAAAACAGGGTAGTAAACATCAGGAGTTGGGATTATGGTTAATTATTTAGCTAGCTAGCTACAAGTCTCAACAAAAGACTCCACTCTGCAAGTAACTATTTCAATAGAATGTTTATGATGTACCTGCGACAACTGTCGATAGACTTAGCTGGTTAATTCACTCTGTCAATCCACTCCAATTTCTGAGCACTCTCATCTGAGTGTGCCAGAGTGCAGAATAACTGTCAGTAAACTTTGGCATGAAAAGCATAATTAAATTGTCTCCAGTGTCACGCCTTATTTGTTCAGGCCAGGGTGTGACATGGGTTTATTGTATTGTCGTATTGGGGTTTTTGTAGGCATTGGGATTGTGGTTGATTAGGGGTGTGTCTAGTATAGGCTTGGCTGCCTGAGGCGGTTCTCAATCAGAGTCAGGTGATTATTGTTGTCTCTGATGGGGAACCGTATTTAGGTAGCCTGGGTTTCACTGTGTACTTCGTGGGTGATTGTTCCTGTCTCTGTGTAGTTTCACCAGATAAGCTGTAATTAGGTTTCACGTTCCGTTTGTTGTTTTGTATTTGTATAGTTACTTCATGTGTCGCTTTTTTCATTAAAGTCATGAGTAACCACCACGCTGCATTTCGGTCCGACTCTCTTTCTACAAACGAAGAACGCCGTTACAGAATCACCCACCACACACGGACCGAGCAGCGTGTTAACAGGCAGCAGCGAAGGGAGGACGTTATGGACAGCAGAGGCTTGGAGTAAACGACGTGGGAAGAAATAGACAGGTGGGCTGCCGACCCAGAGAGAATGCTGGAGCCCGCCTGGGATTCGCTGGAGCAGTGCGAAGAGGGCTATAGGAGAATGGAGTCGAAAAGAAAGACACGGCGGCGCAGAGCGAAACCCGAAAGTCACCCCCAAATATTTATTGGGGGAGGGCTCAGGGAGAGAGTAGCAGAGTCAGGAGTCAGACCTGAGCCTACTCTCCCTGTTAATTGTGAGGAGCAGCGATCAAAGGACTTCTGGACTTGGGAGGAGATATTAGACGGAAAAGGACCCTGGGCTCAGCCTGGAGAATATCGCCATCCCAAGGAGGAACTAGAGGCAGATAAAGCGGAGAGGCGCTGGTATGAGGAGGCAGCACGGCGACGCGGATGGAAGCCCGAAAAGCACCCCAAAAAAATTATTGGGGGGGGCTTAAAGGGAGTATGGCTATGCCAGGTAGGAGACCTGCGCAAACTCCCTGTGCTTACCGGTGGGCTAGAGAGACCGGGCAGACACCGTGTTATGCTATGGAGCGCACTGTGTTTCCAGTGCGGGTGCATAGCCCGGTGCGGTTCATACCAGTCCTTCGTATTGGCCGGGCTAGAGTGGGCATCGAGCCAGGTAAGGTTGGGCAGGCTCGGTGCTCAAGAGCTCCAGTGAGCCTGCACGGTCCGGTCTATCCAGAGCCACCACCACACACCAGTCCTCCGGTAGCAGCTCCCCGCACCAGGCTTCCTGTGCGTGTCCTCGATCCTGTAGCACCAGTTCCAGCACCACGCACCAGGGCCTTCTGTGCGCCTCGCCTGTTCAGCACAGCCAGAGCCTTCCTTCCCTCCTGCGCTGTCAGAGTCTTCTGCCTGTTCAGCACTATCAGAGCCTTTCTCCTCTCCTGCGCTGTCGGAGTCTCCCGCCTGTTCAGCGTTATCAGAGCCTTCCTCCTCTACAGCGCTGCCGGAGCCTCCTGCCTGTTCGGAGCAGCCTGAGCTGCCAGTCTGCAGGGAGCTGTCAGTCTGCATGAAGCAGCCAGAGCTGTCAGTCTGCAAAGAGCTTCCAGTCTGCAAGGAGCTGTCAGTCTGCAAGGAGCTTCCAGTCTGCAGGGTGCTGTCAGCCTGCATGGAGAAGCCAGAGCTGTCAGTCTGCATAAAGCACCCAGAGCTGTCAGTCTGTATGAAGCAGTCGGAGCTGTCAACCTGCATGGAGCAGCCAGAGCTATCAGTCTGCAAGGAGCTGTCAGTCTGCAAGGAGCAGTCAGTCTGCAAGGAGCTGCCAGTCTGCATAGAGCAGCTAGATCCGCCAGTCAGCCATGATCTTCTAGATCTGCCAGTCAACCAGATTCTTCCAGATCTGCCAGTCAACCAGTCTCTTCCAGATCTGCCAGTCTGCATAGAGCAGCTAGATCCGCCAGTCAGCCATGATCTTCTAGATCTGCCAGTCAACCAGATTCTTCCAGATCTACCAGTCAACCAGATTCTTCCAGATCTGCCAGTCAACCAGTCTCTTCCAGATCGGCCAGTTAACCAGAATCTTCCAGATCTGCTAGTCAACCAGAATCTTCCAGATCTGCTAGTCAACCTGAATCTTCCAGATCCGCCAGCCAGCCAGGATCTACCGGAGCCTACTACCTACCTGAGCTTCATCTCAGTACTGGGATTCCTCTCAGTACTGGGCTTCCTCTCTGTACTGGGCTTTCTCTCAGTACTGGGCTTCCCCTCAGTCTCGGGCTGCCACCCAGTTCCGGGCTGCCCCTCAGTCCCGAGCTGCCCCTCAGTCCCGAGCTGCCCCTCAGTCCCGAGCTGCTCCTCAGTTCAGCGGGGTTCTGGGTGAGGACTATTAGGCCATCGTCGGTGGCGAGGGTGGATTATCCGAGGACGCGAAGGGGAGGAACTAGAACATTAATGGAGTGGGGTCCACGTCCTGAGCCGGAACTGCCACCATGGACAGACGCCCACCCGGACCCTCCCTATGGTTTTGAGGTGCGTCCGGGAGTCCGCACCTTAGGGGGGAGGATGGGTTCTGTCACGCCTTGGTCTTAGTATTTTGTGTTTTCTTTAATTATTTGTTCAGGCCAGGGTGTGACATGGGTTTATTGTATTGTCGTATTGGGGGTTTTGTAGGCATTGGGATTGTGGTTGATTAGGGGTGTGTCTAGTATAGGCTTGGCTGCCTGAGGCGGTTCTCAATCAGAGTCAGGTGATTCTTGTTGTCTCTGATGGGGAACTGTATTTAGGTAGCCTGGGTTTCACTGTGTACTTCGTGGGTGATTGTTCCTGTCTCTGTGTAGTTTCACCAGATAGGCTGTAATTAGGTTTCACGTTCGGTTTGTTGTTTTGTATTTGTATAGTTATTTCATGTGTCGCTTTTTTCATTAAAGTCATGAGTAACCACCACGCTGCATTTCGGTCCGACTCTCTTTCTACAAATGAAGAACGCTGTTACAGCCAGCAGCACAGTTGCAGTCACCAACGCTCTGGATAACATAAAAACAGCCTAACTAGCTCTGCTAGGGTGAGTAAAATGGTTAGAGTGAGCTGTTCTATCATTTGTGTCTGGAAGTAGCTAGCAAGCTAGCCAATGTTAGCCAGATAGCTTTGGTGCTTAACTGCTGTTGTTAGGTCCGAATGCTTTGATCAACCCTACTCCTCGGCCAGAGCATCCAGTGTGTGCTCTGAACGCTCTGAGACTGAAATGCTCTGAAATTACAAACGGACCATCTGACAAAGCTCTGAGTTTTTTATTTATTTATTTTTTATTTCACCTTTATTTAACCAGGTAGGCAAGTTGAGAACAAGTTCTCATTTACAATTGCGACCTGGCCAAGATAAAGCAAAGCAGTTCGACAGATACAACGACAGAGAGTTACACATGGAGTAAAACAAACATACAGTCAATAATACAGTATAAACAAGTCTATATACAATGTGAGCAAATGAGGTGAGAAGGGAGGTAAAGGCAAAAAGGCCATGGTGGCAAAGTAAATACAATATAGCAAGTAAAACACTGGAATGGTAGTTTTGCAATGGAAGAATGTGCAAAGTAGACATAAAAATAATGGGGTGCAAAGGAGCAAAATAAATAAATTAATTAAATACAGTTGGGAAAGAGGTAGTTGTTTGGGCTAAATTATAGGTGGGCTATGTACAGGTGCAGTAATCTGTAAGATGCTCTGACAGTTGGTGCTTAAAGCTAGTGAGGGAGATAAGTGTTTCCAGTTTCAGAGATTTTTGCAGTTCGTTCCAGTCACTGGCAGCAGAGAACTGGAAGGAGAGGCGGCCAAAGAAAGAATTGGTTTTGGGGGTGACCAGAGATATACCTGCTGGAGCGTGTGCTACAGGTGGGAGATGCTATGGTGACCAGCGAGCTGAGATAAGGGGGGACTTTACCTAGCAGGGTCTTGTAGATGACATGGAGCCAGTGGGTTTGGCGACGAGTATGAAGCGAGGGCCAGCCAACGAGAGCGTACAGGTTGCAATGGTGGGTAGTATATGGGGCTTTGGTGACAAAACGGATTGCACTGTGATAGACTGCATCCAATTTGTTGAGTAGGGTATTGGAGGCTATTTTGTAAATGACATCGCCAAAGTCGAGGATTGGTAGGATGGTCAGTTTTACAAGGGTATGTTTGGCAGCATGAGTGAAGGATGCTTTGTTGCGAAATAGGAAGCCAATTCTAGATTTAACTTTGGATTGGAGATGTTTGATATGGGTCTGGAAGGAGAGTTTACAGTCTAACCAGACACCTAAGTATTTGTAGTTGTCCACGTATTCTAAGTCAGAGCCGTCCAGAGTAGTGATGTTGGACAGGCGGGTAGGTGCAGGTAGCGATCGGTTGAAGAGCATGGATTTAGTTTTACTTGTATTTAAGAGCAATTGGAGGCCACGGAAGGAGAGTTGTATGGCATTGAAGCTTGCCTGGAGGGTTGTTAACACAGTGTCCAAAGAAGGGCCGGAAGTATACAGAATGGTGTCGTCTGCGTAGAGGTGGATCAGGGACTCACCAGCAGCAAGAGCGACCTCATTGATGTATACAGAGAAGAGAGTCGGTCCAAGAATTGAACCCTGTGGCACCCCCATAGAGACTGCCAGAGGTCCGGACAGCAGACCCTCCGATTTGACACACTGAACTCTATCAGAGAAGTAGTTGGTGAACCAGGCGAGGCAATCATTTGAGAAACCAAGGCTGTCGAGTCTGCCGATGAGGATGTGGTGGTTAACAGAATCGAAAGCCTTGGCCAGATCAATGAATACAGCTGCACAGTAATGTTTCTTATCGATGGCGGTTAAGATATCGTTTAGGACCTTGAGCGTGGCTCAAGGTTTACGGATGACCAGAGCACACTCTGCCACGCCCGATTAAATTTACGAACACACTCGTAGTAAAATCCAGCCTTCAGTCTTGAAATCTTTGGTCGTTTAGTACATAGCCTCACATGTGAAACCTTAACCTTATAGTCCACCCCATCCCGCATGCGGTAGCGTTACTACAGCCTCAAGCTCATTACCATAACGCAACGTTAGCGATTTCTAAAAATCGCAAATGAAATGAAATAAATATGCCTGCTCTCAAGCTTATCCTTATCTTAACAATCCTGTCGTCTCAGATTTTCAAAATATGCTTTAGAACCAGAGAAAATCTATAATTTGTGTAAGAGTGGTGATAGCTAGCTTAGCATTTAGCGTTAGCATTTAGCACGCAACATATTCACAAAAACCAGCAAAGGGATCAAATAAAATAATTTACCTTTGAAGAACTTCAGATGTTTCAATGAGGAGACTCTCAGTTACATAGCAGATGTCCAGTTTTTCCTGAAAGATTCTTGTGTAGGACACATCGTTCCGTTTTGTTACTATGCATTTGGCTACCGAAACTAACCGAAAATTCAGTCACCTACACGTTGAACTTTTTTTCCGAATTAACTCCATAATATCGACTGAAACATGGAAAACGTTGTTTGAATCAATCCTCAAGGTGTTTTGTCATATATCTCTTCATTGAAATGCCGTCCCTGGAAGCCTGCATTCTTCTCTGATTCGGATGGAAAAATACTGGTAGCTGACTTTTGCGCACCAATTTCCACGCAGACACCGTACGGGACACTTGGCAATTGTAGTCTCTTATGGTCAATCTTCCAATGATATGCCTACAAATACGTCACAATGCTGCAGACACCTTGGGGAAACGATAGAAAGTGTCCGTTCATTCCTGTCGCATTCACAGCCATATAAGGCGATCATGGAAAACGTAGCTTCAGAAATCCTGTTCATTTCATGGGCGCTCAAACATCTTGGTTTTGCCTGAAGCTTTTGTTCAATGGCACTCACAGTGAAAATCTTTGCAGTTCTGGAAACGTCAGAGTGTCTTTCCAAAACTATCAATTCCAAGCATAGTCGAGCATCTTTTCGTGACAAAATATTGCGCTTAAAACGGGCACGTCTTTTTATCCAAAAATGAAATAATGCCCCTAGAGGACTAACAGGTTAAAGAGATGGGTGGGGCTAAAGCTTAAGAGGGTGTGAATGATGTTGAATGGGTGTAGACAAAAGGGGGTCTCCAGTAGGTACCAAAATATTCAAGGGCCATTTTCTCAAAAGTGAGGTTACAAGTTTATCAACTTCCAAAGCAGAATTAAAAAGTGAGGTTACAAGTTAATCAACTTTCAAAGCAGAATGACTTTCCCATTGTTCCTCAACTGTATTGTATGATATACCATTTTCTAGCTCAGAGTCTCTACTTTTATCCAATGTAAAAATACAATTTCAAATTTTGCTAAATAAGACTGAATCCAGCCGCTCGGTCAAGCCGCTTGGCAACTTATGCCTAAAAATTGAATGTCAAATGCATGATATTAATATAATAAACATGTATATTTGGATATTGTCTTATCCATATATATTATGAATGACATTTAGAAAAGACAATATCCAAAGGTAAAAGTTTATTACTATTATCGTGAATTTGGCATCCAATTTATAGGGTAATTACTTTGAGAAATAAAAATGACAAAACTAAATAAAAAGTTGGTCACTACATTTAAACTTCTAAAGATTAATCATGAATGAATGATAGTATACCTAGCTACACCTTGAAATTATGGTGTCCTTTGGGCAAATCTGAGGTCAATGTACTACGTTGAATGGAACCTACGGTACCAGTCAAATTTTGGACACACCTACTCATTCCAGGGTTTTTCTTCATTTTTACTATTTTCTACATTGTAGAATAATAGTGAAGACATCAAAACTATTAAATAACACATATGGAATCATGTAGTAACCAAAACAAGTGTTAAACAAATCCAAATTTATTTAGCATATTTAAGGTTGGGGAAGTATACAGAAGATAGCCCTATTTGTAAAAAACCAAGTCCATATTATGGCAAGAACAGCTCAAATAAGCAAAGAAAAATGACAGTCCATCGTTACTTTAAGACATGAAGGTCAGTCAATGCAGAAAATTTCAAGAATTTTTCATGTTTCTTCAAGTGCAGCCGCAAAAACCATCATGCACTATGATGAAACTGGCTCTCATGAGGACCACCCACAGGAAAGGAAGACCCGGAGTTACCTCTGCTGCAGAGGCTAAGTTCGTTAGTGTTACCAGCCTCAGACAATGCAGATAAATGCTTCATAGAGTTCAAGTAACAGACACATCTGAACATCAACTGTTCAGGGGAGACTGTGTGAATCAGGCCTTCATGGTCAAATTGCTGCAAAGAAACCACTACTAAAGGACACCAATAAGAGGAAGAGGTTTGCTTGGGCCAAGAAACACGAGTAATGGACATTAGACTGGTGGAAATCTGTCCTAATTTGAGATGTTTTGTTCCAACTGACATGTCTTTGTGAGACACAGAGTAGGTGAACAGATGATCTCCGCATGTGTGGTTCCCACCGTGAAGCATGGAGGAGGTGTGATGGTGTGGGCTGCTTTGCTGGTGACACTATCTGTGATTTTTTTTTAATTCAAGGCAACACACCTCCAGGCTGTGTAAGGGCTATTTGACCAAGAATAAGCATGATGGAGTGCTGCATCAGATGACCTGGCCTCCACAATCACCTGACCTCAACCTAATTGAGATGGTTTGGGAGGAATTGGACCGTAAGAGTGAAGGAAAAGCAGCCAACATGTGCTCAGCATACAGTATGTGGGAACTCCTTCAAAACTGTTGGAAGAGAGTTTGCAAGAGTGTGCAACACTGTAAGAGTATGCAAAGCTGTCATCAAGGTGAAGGGTGGCTACTTTGACAAATCTAAAATATGAATATATTTTGATTTGTTTAACACTTTTTTGCTTACTACATGTGTTATTTCATAGTTTAATTGTCTTCACTATTATTCTACAATGCAGAAAATAGTCAAATAAAAGAAAAACCCTTGAATGAGTAGGGGTGTCCAAACTTTTGACTGGTACTGTACATAAACCCAACCTCACTCCAAATTTACTTTCACCTAGCTTGTGTAAAACAATTTAGAGGAGTTACTTTAAACTATTCAATGTTATTAAGGTCGAGCATAGCTATGCACATGTGTATGGAATCTGCTCAGTATCCGTATGTGTTGACATGACAGCAGAAACAAACACAACTTGTTTCCAAAGCTTAGCAGGGTTCAACATAATTTCTACCACCCCAATATATATTGGATATATGATGAAAAACAGACATTGATTAAACAGTGAGAAAATGCTAAAATGTCAACATCTAAAATATGATGAAAATGTGACATGGATCAGATGTTGCATGTTCAAAGTATTTCCAACACCACATGACATGAATTGTGTTTCATTTTTCTAACCATTCTACGTAAAATTAGCAACGCAATTTCCATGTATACATGGCTGATCTAACAACTAGTTAGTCAGGTTAATGTAAATCGAAGTTTTACCTTAATTTCAATGCTTGCAACGCTGGTTGAAATTATAAGAAACAATAATGGTTGATTACCTTTGCAAATCCAAATGTGTTTCAAACATAGATTCAATGTCACAATCCATTGACAGATTACGTTGAAACAATGTTGATTCAACCATTTTGTGCCTAGTGGGATTCTAGAATGATCCAAGGTAGCATTAGAACAGAGTTTGGACGTCATTAAACACTGTGGCCCCAGAACGCCCAATTGGATCAAACCACCATTTGCAGGCTGTTTCATCATTCATTTTGTTTCCCCGCCTGAACATTAGAGACGCTGGATTGGATTAAACAGGGGAAACAGACGCACACCCCTGCCGAGAGCGACGTCTCTGAGCCTGCAAGGGGAGCTCACGTCCCAGTCTCTAATGTAGTTAGCCGGGGATAGCAGATGAGCGATGGATTACTCTGCAAATGATTCAATTTGACCAAAGGAGCAAAGTGAATGTCAAGCAAGCATCTGGAATCACACCTGGGTGAAGCAGGCAGACATTTTGCACCTTAATAGTCCAACCACACCACAAGTTGACTTAGCCACTTTGAAACCAGAGGGTAATTTGCCACACAGATGTGGGGGTTGGGATAATATGGTGCCTGAATCCAATAGGTGGACAGAGGCACACTGACAATGTGGATGTGTTAAGTGGTCAACTAGACCAGCAGCTGCCACTATCAACCCTCTGTAAACAAACACATCTGGAGAACCAAACAGATTAGCTCTAGCCTCTAATCAAGAAAGGTTACGAATCCAATCCCCAAGGAAACAAAAGTAATACTCTACATCTATGACCCAACATAGACTCAAAAGTCTCCCACCTTCACAATCCCTAGACAGTGTGTTAAATTATCAGTCTGACTCAGGTTCTCCTGAATGCTTTCCTCAACCTAATAAAGGGACAGAGATCTGATATAAATGTTGAACAGAGCCTCTGTCATTGCCATATTCAGATCAGAGAGATTCCACAGCAGCAGCAGGCGATCACTTCAGCTGAGCCCTGATGAATAGGGTAGTGATTGGGGGGGTTGGATTAAAACCTACAGCACCTCTCAGATGGAAACTAGGGGGGAATCAGGGAATCCAGACAGCTTCGTTCTCTGTGTAATATACAGTATGCTACAGGTTCCATTGGGAAACAATGAATTATGTTACATCAATGTCACAGGCTAAGCCATCTCAATAACATCATGACATCAGATCTGTGTAGATAATGTAGCGCTGCTCACATAATCCATACATCCTGTCATGTTTTGTCATTTATTATCTTGTCTTGTCCCTGTGCTTCCCATTCTATTCGTTTCCCTCTGCTGGTCTTATTAGGTTCTTTCCCTCTTTCTATCCCTCTCTCTCCCCCTCCCTCTCTCACTCTCTCGCTCTCTCTTCTCTCTATCGTTCCGTTCCTGCTCCCAGCTGTTCCTATTCCCCTAATCAATCATTTAGTCTTCCCACACCTGTTCCCGATCCTTTCCCCTGATTAGAGTCCCTATTTCTTCCTTTGTGTTCCGTTCCTGTCCTGTCGGTTCCTTGTCTAGAATTCACCGTGCTGTGTTTGTGTATCGCCCTGTCGTGTCGTGTTTTCCTCAGATGCTGCGTGGTGAGCAGGTGTCTGAGTCTGTCTGGTTCAAGTGCCTTCCCGAGGCAACCTGCTGTTCACCTGCTGTTCAAGATCGAGTCTCCAGTTTGTCCTCGTCATTTCGAGTGAAAGTTGTGTTTTTTGTTTGTATTTACTTTACTGGATTAAAGACTCTGTTTTCGCCAAGTCGCTTTTTGGGTCCTCTTTCACCTGCATGACAGAAGGAACCGACCAAGGAATGGACCCAGCGACTTCAGACGCTCGTTACACTGCCGTCAAGATCCAAGGAGCCATGCTCGGCAGACACGAGCAGGAATTGTCTGCTGCTCGCCATGCCGTGGAGAACCTGGCCGCTCAGGTTTCCGACCTCTCTGGACAGTTCCAGAGTCTACGTCTCGTGCCACCTGTTACTTCCTGGCCTGCCGAGCCTCCAGAACCTAGGGTTAATAACCCACCTTGCTACTCCGGGCAGCACACTGAGTGCCGCTCCTTTCTCACGCAGTGTGAGATTGTGTTCTCTCTCCAACCCAACACATACTCTAGAGAGAGAGCTCGGGTTGCTTACGTCATTTCACTCCTTACTGGCCGGGCTCGAGAATGGGGCACAGCTATCTGGGAGGCAAGGGCTGATTGCTCTAACAAGTTCCAGAACTTTAAAGAGGAGATGATTCGGGTTTTTGACCGTTCAGTTTTTGGTAGGGAGGCTTCTAGGGCCCTGGCTTCCTTATGCCAAGGTGAACGGTCCATAACGGATTATTCTATTGAGTTTCGCACTCTTGCTGCCTCTAGTGAGTGGAACGAGCCGGCGCTGCTCGCTCGTTTTCTGGAGGGACTCCACGCAGTGGTTAAGGATGAGATTCTCTCCCGGGAGGTTCCTTCAGATGTGGACTCTTTGATTGCTCTCGCCATCCGCATAGAACGACGGGTAGATCTTCGTCACCGGGCTCGTGGAAGAGAGCTCGCATCAACGGTGTTTCCCTGCTCCGCATCGCAACCATCTCCCTCCTCTGGCTCAGAGTCTGAGCCCATGCAGCTGGGAGGGATTCGCATCTCGACTAAGGAGAGGGAACGGAGGATCACCAACCGCCTGTGCCTCTATTGCGGAGTTGCTGGACATTTTGTTAATTCATGTCCAGTAAAAGCCAGAGCTCATCTGTAAGCGGAGGGCTACAGGTGAGCGCAACTACTCAAGTCTCTCCATCAAGATCCTGTACTACTTTGTCGGTCCATCTACGCTGGACCGGTTCGGGTGCTACATGTAGTGCCTTGATAGACTCTGGGGCTGAGGGTTGTTTCATGGACGAAGCATGGGTTCGGAAACATGACATTCCTTTCAGAGAGTTAGAGAAGCCTACGCCCATGTTCGCCTTAGATGGTAGTCATCTTCCCAGTATCAGATTTGAGACACTACCTTTAACCCTCACAGTATCTGGTAACCACAGTGAGACTATTTCTTTTTTGATTTTTCGTTCACCGTTTACACCTGTTGTTTTGGGTCATCCCTGGCTAGTATGTCATAATCCTTCTATTAATTGGTCTAGTAATTCTATCCTATCCTGGAACGTTTCTTGTCATGTGAAGTGTTTAATGTCTGCCATCCCTCCCGTTTCTTCTGTCCCTACTTCTCAGGAGGAACCTGGCGATTTGACAGGAGTGCCGGAGGAATATCATGATCTGCGCACGGTCTTCAGTCGGTCCCGAGCCAACTCCCTTCCTCCTCACCGGTCGTATGATTGTAGTATTGATCTCCTTCCGGGGACCACTCCTCCTCGGGGTAGACTATACTCTCTGTCGGCTCCCCGAACGTAAGGCTCTCGAGGATTATTTGTCTGTGTCTCTTGACGCCGGTACCATAGTGCCTTCTTCCTCTCCGGCCGGGCGGGGTTCTTTTTGTTAAGAAGAAGGACGGTACTCTGCGCCCCTGCGTGGATTATCGAGGGCTGAATGACATAACGGTTAAGAATCGTTATCCGCTTCCCCTTATGTCATCAGCCTTCGAGATTCTGCAGGGAGCCAGGTGCTTTACTAAGTTGGACCTTCGTAACGCTTACCATCTCGTGCGCATCAGAGAGGGGGACGAGTGGAAAACGGCGTTTAACACTCCGTTAGGGCATTTTGAGTACCGGGTTCTGCCGTTTGGTCTCGCCAATGCGCCAGCTGTTTTTCAGGCATTAGTTAATGATGTTCTGAGAGACATGCTGAACATCTTTGTTTTTGTCTATCTTGACGATATCCTGATTTTTTCTCCGTCACTCGAGATTCATGTTCAGCACGTTCGACGTGTTCTACAGCGCCTTTTAGAGAATTGTCTCTACGTAAAGTCTGAGAAGTGCTCTTTTCATGTCTCCTCCGTTACTTTTCTCGGTTCCGTTATTTCCGCTGAAGGCATTCAGATGGATTCCGCTAAGGTCCAAGCTGTCAGTGATTGGCCCGTTCCAAGGTCACGTGTCGAGTTGCAGCGCTTTTAGGTTTCGCTAATTTCTATCGGCGTTTCATTCGTAATTTCGGTCAAGTTGCTGCCCCTCTCACAGCTCTTACTTCTGTCAAGACGTGTTTTAAGTGGTCCGGTTCCGCCCAGGAGCTTTTGATCTTCTAAAAGAACGTTTTACGTCCGCTCCTATCCTCGTTACTCCTGACGTCACTAGACAATTCATTGTCGAGGTTGACGCTTCAGAGGTAGGCGTGGGAGCCATTCTATCCCAGCGCTTCCAGTCTGACGATAAGGTTCATCCTTGCGCTTATTTTTCTCATCGCCTGTCGCCATCTGAGCGCAACTATGATGTGGGTAACCGTGAACTGCTCGCCATCCGCTTAGCCCTAGGCGAATGGCGACAGTGGTTGGAGGGCGACCGTTCCTTTTGTCGTTTGGACAGACCATAAGAACCTTGAGTACATCCGTTCTGCCAAACGACTTAATGCCCGTCAAGCTCGTTGGGCGTTGTTTTTCGCTCGTTTCGAGTTTGTGATTTCTTACCGTCCGGGTAGCAAGAACACCAAGCCTGATGCCTTATCCCGTCTGTTTAGTTCTTCTGTGGCTTCTACTGATCCCGAGGGGATTCTTCCTTATGGGCGTGTTGTCGGGTTAACAGTCTGGGGAATTGAAAGACAGGTTAAGCAAGCACTCACGCACACTGCGTCGCCGCGCGCTTGTCCTAGTAACCTCCTTTTCGTTCCTGTTTCCACTCGTCTGGCTGTTCTTCAGTGGGCTCACTCTGCCAAGTTAGCTGGTCATCCCGGTGTTCGAGGCACTCTTGCGTCTATTCGCCAGCGCTTTTGGTGGCCGACTCAGGAGCGTGACACGCGCCGTTTCGTGGCTGCTTGTTCGGACTGCGCGCAGACTAAGTCGGGTAACTCTCCTCCTGCCGGTCGTCTCAGACCGCTCCCATTCCTTCTCGACCATGGTCTCACATCGCCCTAGACTTCATTACCGGTCTGCCTTTGTCTGCGGGAAGACTGTGATTCTTACGGTTGTCGATAGGTTCTCTAAGGCGGCACATTTCATTCCCCTCGCTAAACTTCCTTCCGCTAAGGAGACGGCACAAATCATTATCGAGAATGTATTCAGAATTCATGGCCTCCCGTTAGACGCCGTTTCAGACAGAGGCCCGCAATTCACGTCACAGTTTTGGAGGGAGTTCTGTCGTTTGATTGGTGCGTCCGTCAGTCTCTCTTCCGGGTTTCATCCCCAGTCTAACGGTCAAGCAGAGAGGGCCAATCAGACGATTGGTCGCATACTACGCAGCCTTTCTTTCAGAAACCCTGCGTCTTGGGCAGAACAGCTCCCCTGGGCAGAATACGCTCACAATTCGCTTCCTTCGTCTGCTACCGGGTTATCTCCGTTTCAGAGTAGTCTGGGTTACCAGCCTCCTCTGTTCTCATCCCAGCTTGCCGAGTCCAGCGTTCCCTCCGCTCAAGCGTTTGTCCAACGTTGTGAGCGCACCTGGAGGAGGGTGAGGTCTGCACTTTGCCGTTACAGGGCACAGACTGTGAGAGCCGCCAATAAACGCAGGATTAAGAGTCCAAGGTATTGTTGCGGCCAGAGGCTTTCCACTCGCAACCTTCCTCTTACGACAGCTTCTCGTAAGTTGACTCCGCGGTTCATTGGTCCGTTCCGTGTCTCCCAGGTCGTCAATCCTGTCGCTGTGCGACTGCTTCTTCCGCGACATCTTCGTCGCGTCCATCCTGTCTTCCATGTCTCCTGTGTTAAGCCCTTTCTTCGCACCCCATTCGTCTTCCCTCCCCCCTCCCGTCCTTGTCGAGAGCGCACCTATTTACAAGGTACATAAGATCATGGACATGCGTTCTCGGGGACGGGGTCACCAATACTTAGTGGATTGGGAGGGTTACGGTCCTGAGGAGAGGAGTTGGGTTCCGTCTCGGGACGTGCTGGACCGTTCACTCATTGATGATTTCCTCCGTTGCCGCCAGGATTCCTCCTCGAGTGCGCCAGGAGGCGCTCGGTGAGTGGGGGGTACTGTCATGTTTTGTCATTTATTATCTTGTCTTGTCCCTGTGCTTCCCATTCTATTCGTTTCCCTCTGCTGGTCTTATTAGGTTCTTTCCCTCTTTCTATCCCTCTCTCTCCCCCTCCCTCTCTCACTCTCTCGCTCTCTCTTCTCTCTATCGTTCCGTTCCTGCTCCCAGCTGTTCCTATTCCCCTAATCAATCATTTAGTCTTCCCACACCTGTTCCCGATCCTTTCCCCTGATTAGAGTCCCTATTTCTTCCTTTGTGTTCCGTTCCTGTCCTGTCGGTTCCTTGTCTAGAATTCACCGTGCTGTGTTTGTGTATCGCCCTGTCGTGTCGTGTTTTCCTCAGATGCTGCGTGGTGAGCAGGTGTCTGAGTCTGTCTGGTTCAAGTGCCTTCCCGAGGCAACCTGCTGTTCACCTGCTGTTCAAGATCGAGTCTCCAGTTTGTCCTCGTCATTTCGAGTGAAAGTTGTGTTTTTGTTTGTATTTACTTTACTGGATTAAAGACTCTGTTTTCGCCAAGTCGCTTTTGGGTCCTCTTTCACCTGCATGACACATCCACACACTTTATCATTTTTTTGTTTGCAGTCGGGAAAGGCTTACTGACTAGTGGCCAATGTGTTCTTAGTCAACTTACCTGGTAAAACAATGGTAAAATAAAATAAATAAAATACTGTGACTACTAGGAAGTAGTCAAGAGCCAATAGAAAGAGAATCATCCAGGAGCCAATTGAAAGAGGGGTTTGTTTTCCCTGAGAGTTTTGTAACTGATAGGCCTGAGATATGAGAGCAACAGTGTGTGATTGCGGGGTGTTCCTGCATTTTGGGCATTCCTGCATGTGGGCATTCCTGCAGCTGCAGGAACACCCCCCTCAAACATCCCATAGGTCCATCTGAAAAAAAGTGTGACCAACTCATATCTAAGGCTCTGTAGCAATTGACAAGCTATTCTTAGTGTGTACTTATCAGGTTTGAAGGTAAGACCCAGGTGCAGACAGTGTCAAAGTAACAAAAGTTTATTAAATTGAACACGGGTAGGCAAAGGTACAGGATGGCAGGCAAGCTCAGGGTCAGGTCAGGCAGAGTTCGGTAATCCAGAGTAGTGGGGAAAAGGTACAGGACAGCAGACAGGCTCAGGGCAGGCAAAGGTCGGTAATCCAGAGTAGTAGGCAAAGGTACAGGACAGCAGGCAGGCTCAAGGCAGGCAGAAAGGTCAAAACCGGGAAAATTAGAGAACAGGAACTATAGACAAGACAGGAGCAAGTGGCAACAGACAAACAGAGAACACAGGTATAAATACACAGGGGATAATGGGAAAGATGGGCGACACCTGGAGGGGGGTGGAGACAATCACAAAGACAGGTGAGATCATGGTGTGATAGTACTAGCTAGATAGGGGATGGGCAACTTTTATTTGTATTTTAATAGAAGACACAATGTGCAATTTCGATATTTGGTTGCGCATCATCAGTTTTCTCTTGTTATGTCAATTAGCCCATGTCAGCTAAC
>NW_025745734.1:469725-497287 GCF_021184085.1 Oncorhynchus gorbuscha | reverse complement strand
TGTTATGGTCTAATGGTCTAATGTTGTTATGGTCTAATGGTCTAATGTTGTTATGGTCTAATGTTGTTATGATCTAATGGTCTAATGTTGTTATGGTCTAATGGTCTAATGTTGTTATGGTCTAATGGTCTAATGTTGTTATGGTCTAATGGTCTAATGTTGTTATGGTCTAATGGTCTAATGTTGTTATGGTCTAATGTTGTTATGATCTAATGGTCTAATGTTGTTATGGTCTAATGGTCTAATGTTGTTATGGTCTAATGTTGTTATGGTCTAATGTTGTTATGTTCTAATGTTGTTATGGTCTAATGGTCTAATGTTGTTATGGTCTAATGTTGTTATGATCTAATGGTCTAATGTTGTTATGGTCTAATGGTCTAATGTTGTTATGGTCTAATGGTCTAATGGTGTTATGGTCTAATGGTCTAAATATTTATTTATGGTCTAATGGTCTAATGTTGTTATGGTCTAATGTTGTTATGGTCTAATGTTGTTATGGTCTAATGTTGTTATGATCTAATGTTGTTATGGTCTAATGGTCTAATGTTGTTATGATCTAATGTTGTTATGGTCTAATGTTGTTATGGTCTAATGGTCTAATGTTGTTATGGTCTAATGTTGTTATGGTCTAATGTTGTTATGGTCTAATGTTGTTATGGTCTAATGGTCTAATGCTGTTATGATCTAATGGTCTAATGCTGTTATGATCTAATGTTGTTACGATCTAATGTTGTTATGATCTAATTGTCTAATGTTGTTATGGCCCTACACCCAAATAAGGGCACTGCGTTCATCCACCTCTGGCCTGCTCGCCTCCCTACCACTGAGGAAGTACAGTTCCCGCTCAGCTCAGTCAAAACTGTTCGCTGCTCTGGCTCCCCAATGGTGGAACAAACTCCCTCACGACGCCAGGACAGCGGAGTCAATCACCACCTTCCGGAGACACCTGAAACCCCACCTCTTTAAGGAATACCTAGGATAGGATAAAGTAATCCTTCTCACCCCCTCCCCTTAAAATATTTAGATGCACTATTGTAAAGTGGTTGTTCCACTGGATGTCATAAGGTGAATGCACCAATTTGTAAGTCGCTCTGGATAAGAGCGTCTGCTAAATGACTTAAATGTAAATGTAAATGTTATGGTCTAATGGTCTAATGTTGTTATGATCTAATGGTCTAATGTTGTTATGGTCTAATGTTGTTATGGTCTAATGTTGTTATGGTCTAATGGTCTAATGTTGTTATGATCTAATGTTGTTATGATCTAATGTTATGATCTAATGGTCTAATGCTGTTATGGTCTAATGGTCTAATGTTGTTATGGTCTAATGTTGTTATGGTCTAATGGTCTAATGTTGTTATCGTAGAATGTATGCACACATGACTGTAAGTCGCTTTGGATAAAAGCGTCTGCTAAATGGCATATATTATTATTATTATTATTATTATATTTTGTAATTTTTTAAAAAGTATTACTTATTAAACACAATTTCTTTCTCTGAGCAATTATATTGGTATAAAATAATAGACATTTCCAAAGATTTTGAGCATACAACGTAGCATAGTATTTATTCAAGTCTGTTTTGCTTATCTTGATCAAGGGTGCCAATAATCTCTTGGACAAACATGATATTCTCGTACTTCCTGCGTACATTAGTCTACCTACAGTTTCCCCACCTTGAACTTTTTGAAACCTTTGTGTTAGGGGTGATCAGGAATTTGGTTATGGGCTAAAATAACCTAAAACTATACCCTGAAGAAGCAGATCTGGGGGGAGAGTGAAAGGTGCACAACATGTTGTTGTTCAGGCTTCCCAAACTGAGTTCAATGTTGTGTTAACGTCTTAGACTACTGTTGCAATGGTTGTTGAGCACAGAGCACCCTAGTTTTATTGGGTTGTTTATGTACTGACCGTAAATCACTCTGAGAGAGAGAGAGACAGAGAGAGAGAGAAAGAGAGAGAGAGAAAGAGAGAGAGAGAAAGAGAAAGAGGAAGAGAAAGACAGACTGACAGAGAGAGAAAGAGAAAGAGAAACAGAGACAGAGAGAGAGAACGAGACAGAGAGAGAGAGAAAGAGAGAGAAAGAGAGAGAGAAAGAGAAAGAGGAAGAGAAAGACAGACTGACAGAGAGAGAAAGAGAAAGAGAAACAGAGACAGAGAGAGAGAACGAGACAGAGAGAGAGAAAGAGAGAGAAAGAGAGAGAGAAAGAGAAAGAGGAAGAGAAAGACAGACTGACAGAGAGAGAAAGAGAAAGAGAAACAGAGACAGAGAGAGAGAGAGAGAGACAGAGAGAGAGCGTGTTAAAGGTCCGGCATGTAAAATGTAGATTCCATTCAGTTCACTATGTCAGGGGTAGACAACGTTCAACATGTCTTTGGCGGAAGCGACCATTTGAGGAGCCATGCAAGCTCAAACACAGCGCTGCTTGGATGTTGTTTGCTGTGCCCCCTCCCGACCCCCTCCTGGCCCCCAATACATCAAGTCCCATGTCAGCTCCAATGACAGAGGCCATTATTGAGGATTCGCTAGAGAAGTTCACAGAGCTGTCATGGTGATGATGAACACCTGGGTTACGTCCCAAATGGCACTCTATTCCATATATATAGTGTGCTATTGTTGACCGGCCCGGTAGGGGAAACAGGGCTCTGGTCAAACAGGGCTCTGGGCAAAATAGTATAGTGTAGTGTAATGGGACTCTATTCCATATATATAGTGTGCTACTGTTGACCGGCCCGGTAGGGGAAACAGGGCTCTGGTCAAACAGGGCTCTGGTCAAAATAGTATAGTGTAGTGTAATGGGACTCCCAATCATGGCCGGTTGTGATACAGCCTGGATTCAAACCAGGGTGTCTGTAGTGACATCTCTAACACTGCGATGCAGTGCCTTAGACCGCTGTGCCACCCGGGAACCCAAAATATAGGATATCAACATAGTTATGTGGACTCTTTTGAAATGAAAAGTTGCAAAAGAAATCCAATTCCAAATTCCTTTAATTATTAAACCATATATTTACCACGATACATTACAACTCTGATTAAAACATGTACAGCAGTTTCTGTTTGCGTTGTGATATTATTGAGAGCCCATGAACACACAGTTAGGGCTATAGTATATACACCCGTGTGATGCAAAGGTCATATGATACAATATACACCACTTTAATGCAAAGGTCATATGATACAATATACACCACTTTAATGCAAAAGGTCATATGATACAATATATACCACTTTAATGGTCCTTCTGTAGCTCAGTTGGTAGAGCATGGCGCTTGTAACGCCAGGGTAGTGGGTTCGATCCCGGGACCACCCATACGTAGAATGTATGCACACATGACTGTAAGTCGCTTTGGATAAAAGCGTCTGCTAAATGGCATATATTATTATATATATTATATTATTATTATATATTAATGCAAAAGGTTATATGATATTTGTCCGTTTCTTTTCTTTTTGAAATGGGTTCAAATAATGAGAGGCAAGTGTTACCATGACATAATATACTGGTCCTGAAAATCCTAAACGCTTATTATTATTTACACATTTATGCATTAACAGCCCAGCCTCACAGCCTGGCATTAAATATCAAATAACGATTAAGAAAGTATTTCATCAAATCAATCAAACTTGATTTAAAATGCATTTAAGATCTCATCACATGTTACAGTAAACCATGAGAGAATTAAAAGCAAACCAGAAGCAATAAAATAGACGAATAAAAGAGCATAAAACACAAAAGGATGTCTTAAACAATAACGTCTCTGATTAAAGGCCAAGCTAAAAAAAGGCCTAAATATGACCTCATAACTGCAAAACACGTTTGAAAACAAAGGACGTTGTTAAATCATTCAGCACAAGGCCTTGTCGTCTCCTGACCCAATTCCTGGACTCACTCTTAACACGTGCCTTGATGTTCAGTCAGAGAGGGAAGAGGAAGCAAGCCATCCCACTCCCTATTTTTTCTGGTTCATGTACAGTCAATGAACTAAGCAGACCAGACCCATCCGCTAATGCACTGGTGCCTATGGGAGAGCCACTCCGTGAAGCAGAATTGAAATGACAACTTTTTTCAACGGTTAACGGCCTGAGTGGGACATCTTTATTTATTCACTATCTTTGGTTCAGTGACATCCTCCTCTCAGCCGATTCCATCTTCTATGGTAATTTCCGGGACCAACATAGCAGCATAATATCCTAGACATATAGGCTATATTCATAATGTATAAACCCTATAGCTACACGAAGGGAGTATGACTTACCATGAATTCATATGTCCGGATATGTAACTACACACTCGTATTCTCCGTTGAGCTGTGTCTGTGTGGGGGAGGTTTATCTACAGAACAATACCATATGTGTAGGTGGATAGTCATCTCTCTAGTCCCACTCACTGCCATCGCCATTGTGAATGATCCTCCTCCCCACATATACAGACCTACACATGTTTCTAACGGATACCCAGTCTTATCCATCACGTCTTACTACTCCACTCCTATCCCACTGCAACATGTCTGTTCAGGAATACTCGATGTGTTATGTGTTTAGTTCCTGTTCCATGATAATAATGTCCCATAGCTATTTCCCCACCAAAGGGCTCAATGCGGGTATGGATTACATTGTCATACTGGTCCAACAATAATTCGACTCGATTATGATTCATTCATAAGACAAAACATAACATACATGTGAGAGAACGTTTTATTGTGTTCAGGAAATTCAGGAATAGAAATAAGACAAACAATGCAAACAACAAACTATTAACTGACCTTTCATCAATGTCATCTGTCTTCGATCTAACAATTAACTTACTTGAACCGAATTCGCTATACAACAGGATCCTTTCTTTTTAAAACAGAAAACGTCTTAAGAAAGTCAAATATTATTTACCATTAATTAAAATTAAAACACTATTTGAAATGTCTGGTTATTCTCACTATTATATTGATTCCAAAATAAACAGGCCTAGTGCAGCTATTCTGCTACTGCTTGGTACTGCTGTTGATTTCAATATCCATGTGGAATATTAAAGTATTCTAACAACATCATCTGGAAACGTTTACTTTCCTGCGATAAGTAACGTTAGTCACCGAAGAGAAAAAGGTTCACTTCTAGTCCACTTTTCCCCTGCCATGCTTCCCAGGTGTCTCGTCTTGTCTTGACGGGGGGGACAGACGGTGAATGTAGCTCCTGTCCACTACCCTGCCAGATACACATCACAATGAAGTTAAGCTTCATTCAACCAAAAATGTCACATTGATTTATGCAGCTATATCTCGGATTGAAGTTGACACACAAACAATAATTCAAGCCGTAAAATTTAAATGAAAAAGATAAAAGTAAACTCTTTTTTTGTTTAGTAAAAGTGCATCTGTAATAATAAATCATGTCTATGTTCATATATATTATTGATATAACAAACTAACTTATGCCATAAGGTGAATGCACCAATTTGTAAGTCGCTCTGGATAAGAGCGTCTGCTAAATGACTTAAATGTAAATGATAGCATAAATAAAAAAAATATTTTTCGATCGATTCTCTGTATTCCTCACACAATGTTTAACACGGGCGAGACCTATTTTGTGGCTACAGCTCGTATCTGAAAAACATCTGATATCCAAATGAGCTTGAATGGTTTAGACCTACCATATAAGATCTTTGTTCTAAAATTAAATATCTACAAATGTTTTTCTCGAGTAAAAATAGTCAATATTACTGAGCATTACATGTGTTTGGATTATTAAGGCACTGGTGATATTTTTATGATGAAATGATTACCATAATGTGTCTCTCTGATGACAATTTGATACTGCATTTAATCACAACAAATCAATCCCATTTCCGTGTAGCCTATGGGCTTCTCTCATGGCACGCAGAGAACTAAAAGGTGTTTTGTTTTCATATGTTTTATTGGTCTCCATCCGGGACATTTTGGAAGAGAATAACACACGATCTGCCTGTCGTGCGCCGAAGGCAACGCAAGATTGCCTATATTACAATTAAATATCAAAACAACAATATTGTAGGTTATTTGAAACACGAAATACAGTAAGATAATGTTTTTAGAAGTTATGACAAGATGATACCATATATATATTATATATATATTATGGTAGTCCAGAAGACAGAAACTGCGTGGGATTGAATGGGATTTCTGCAGAATGCCAACACCCACTCACCTCTGCAGACAATAGACGCCGTGTAAAAGCACATCCATTCGATTCTTTCTCGCCATCTCAGTCAATCCACTCTGTTGCTGCTATTTCCCACTAACGTTCTTTTGAAAACGAAAATGTTGTAGATTTTCCTTCCATTTAACAAAATAAAGCAGGATAAGAGAACCCACCTATAGTGTATGTCGATATCATTGTCCGCTCTATGTACAACATCCATATTCGGAAATGGATTCCTATTAAAGAAACGTCCAAGTTGTGTAGTTTCCCCCCATAAGTAGCAAGTTGTTGCCGTCTTCCTGGCGGCCACATATGATCTAAGGCAGAGTTAGATGGTTTAAATGTGTTCTTAGGGCAAGGAGCTGTCAGACCTTTTGGCGAGTAAGATTGATAACGTGCAGGCTTTCCAGGCTCTTTGTTTGGAATATAAGCAATAAACAGCCCGGGGTCTACCACTTTTTCAAAGTTCAAGACAGGGAGGAAGACAATATGACCATTTTTATTATTAACAAAGAATATAGATCTTATTGTTTCTCTTCAAAGATTTTATGGGAGGTGAATGGAAAGGCATCTATCCAAAGTACTATACTATAACCAGTTGTTAATATATTGTGTAATAGGCCAATTCTTAGGTGTCAGTAATACTGATGACAATAAAGTATTAAATACGGATCTGGTACCATTAAACCAATAAATGTCTAATTTGAGGTGTAAAACTCGTGCGTAAGCGCGTGGATCACATTCAATGTTATTTTTCTTCAAAATATTGTGTCAGTGGCAACTCTTCCTGTGTCAGTAGGCCTATATACGTCTCTCATCCACATGCATTTTCTATTTGCTTTTACACCTGCATTGTTTGCTGTTTGGGGTTTTAGGCTGGGTTTCTGTACAGCACTTTGAGATATCAGCTGATGTACGAAGGGCTATATAAATACATTTGATTTGATTTGATTTGATATTTCTGATGCAATTCAACGTTGACAGATCTTGATGGTGGATTAAAGAGATTTGAAGCAGCTGTGTCTCCAGAAATATGATGCAAGTTTACAACCACGTGCCACACTGTAATATCTCCATACAATAGGAGTAGGTCACCAAAAACATGCAGACAGGGATTTCATGCATCCCGTGATAGTTCCACATGCAAATAGCACTTTATTCCTAATATATCTGTGCTCAATTAATGGCTTTCCATGAAGGCAACAAATGTATAAATAATAATATTTGTTAAAAGTCTGACATGAGAACAACAAGTAATACGTGAGTGAGTATTAAAGAAAGTCTCATCTTTAAAGGTATTCAGATTCTTATAGGAAATATCAAGACCTACGTTTAGAATACAAACTTTACAGACTGTACAAAAATATGTATCTTTCTCTCTCGCTCGCTCTCTCTCTCTCAGAATGAAAAGGAGGGAGACTGCTCTGAATGTCTGCTCGGTTGTGTCTCTGTGTACCACTCTGCAGAGCCACAGGCTTGGTCAGAATTATTTTTCTAATTAACGAGTTAACTTTGATAATGACTTCTTCTTTAGTCGTTACATTGAGACATAAACCCGGGGCAATGAGGTGTTGGATCCAAAGGACACACACACACACGCACGCACGCGCGCACACACACACACACGCACGCGCGCACACACACGCACGCACACGCACACACACACGGGCTCTTCTTAAATGGACTATCCTCCATTCGGGGACAGTACTGTGTGTAAATAAAGCAGACTAGACCCTACCCCCAGAACTAGGCGTTACCTATCCGACTTTCTCCATCAATCACAGAGGACAGTGGCTTCTTTTGATTAAACCCCAAATTGTCATTGGGCAGAGGTAATCATGTGACAAGTAATACGGTCCAATTTCAACGTTGTCTCCATGAAAGCAATATAGTTTAATGGCATCGCTGTCCCCATACGGCCGTAATAAGCAACATTGTTGGAAAAAACCCACTTGTCACGAAATTTCATAATTTTCTCCTCGCCCACAAAATTACGACCGGTGACTTTTCAAAGACAAGAAGAGAGGAGATGAATTACGAATTTGAGCGAGAGAGCGGTTTTATCAATAGTCAGCCGTCGCTTGCTGAGTGCCTGACATCTTTTACCCCTGTCGGTGATGCATTTCAAAGTTCATCAATCAAGAACTCGACGCTTTCACAGTCGACACTGATTCCTCCTCCTTTTGAGCAGACTATTCCCAGCCTCAACCCGGGCAGCCACCCACGCCACAGCCGGTCAAAGCAGAATCTGAATGGAGTCTGTAGCCCTCTGCCAGCCGCATCCCTACCCCCGGAGTACCCTTGGATGAAGGAGAAGAAAGCCTCCAAGAAAAACCACCAGACTACTGCCACAGCTACAACTCCCGACACTGCGCCACTTCACTTCTCTCCCAAGGTAAGACATGATTGATTAGCCTATCTATTGGCTCTATTATATTTTAATGAAATTACAGTCGGGGTAGGTAGCCCATTAGCCTATCAAAATGCGAAGGTCTGTCTGGTCTCAACATTCTAATTTGGGGGTAATTCTCTCTCATGACTTGCAGAATATCTATTAGCAAAAGTGTAATTATTGGAACATTTTCAGTGGTCAGTGTGCTGCTGTCTGGTGATGCAGTGGAAGAATGTTAATGTGTGACAGTAATGAAGAGTGATAGATTACTCTTACAGCAGGCTGACCGACCGGCAGCTGGCATGTTCATTAATCTTCAAGCCAGTCGGCCTGGTCCACGCAGACCCATCATATTCTGCTCCGGGCTCATAAATCGTTTCAGCGCGGTGTCTGTGCTCCCACAAACCATTTGCTGTGCGGCCCAGTAGAACCTCGCTGTTTTATTTACCAAATGCCATTTATACATTTATATTCAATCATCAATTGCTTTTTTGTATTGGTTGAACCTTTCAAATGTCTTTCAATGTTTTTCAGGGTCGCCAGAGATTACAGAGAGTGGTGGCGGGGGATCTCGGAGGCTGAGGACAGCGTACACCAACACCCAGCTATTGGAGTTGGAGAAGGAGTTTCACTTCAACAAGTATCTGTGCAGACCCGGCGGGTGGAAATAGCTGCTTTACTGAATTTAACTGAGAGGCAGGTGAAAGTCTGGTTCCAGAACCGCAGGATGAAGCACAAGAGACAAACCCACTGCAAGGAGAACCAGAACGGCGAGGGGACATTCACTAGTCTGGAGGACGGGAGAGAGGAGGACTTCGAACAGGCTGGTAACAATGTAGGCCTACCCGCCGGCGCGCTTCTGGAGAGGGAAAGCTGCTCTTTTCACCAGAATACCTTAACTTCACAACAACAGTCTCAGAATGCACACAATCACAATGGAGATTCCCAAAGCTCAACTGCTTCGCCTTTAAACAGCGATGACAAAAATCTGAAACATTTTCCTAACCCGGCACCCACTGTTCCTATATGCGTGTCAACAATAGGCCCGGACTGCGCATCTGGCGGGGACAATGCGCATTCCCCGGCCCTGGACGTCTCTTTGCAGGACTTTCACGTTTTCTCATCGGATTCCTTCTCTCCAAGTTTGTCAGATTCTATAGATAGTCCAATGGGTTTATCATCTGAAGGTTTCGATTTTTTCTCAGAAACGCTCACAACAATCGACCTGCAACACTTGAGCTACTAACTATTCTAAAAGAGAAAACAACAATTCAAACATCTTAGTTTAGGAAGAGCTTCCTGTCTTCCAAGTTCTTACAAATAACTGGCTTCACTTTATATTTTGATGTAATTGTTTGATTGATTAATACATGGCTCCAATGAGGTAAGTTTGAAAACAATAACTTCATCAGTTGAATAGTTTTTTTATATTGCCAATATTATGCCTCCAAATAATGATATAAAACATCTTTTCATTTTATTTTTGTATCATTTCCCGGTACAATAATGTTATAAATAGCCTATTTTCTTAGAATAAAATGTTTCTTATTTACGAGAGATATTCATCATCATGTCCTTTACTATTTTCCATTCACTTGAACGTTGATGTTGTTTTCATTACTTAAACAATTTTGTTTTAATTTAGCATACAATGGGTCTGAAAATAATTGTCTCAATATTCTTAGAATATTCTTAGATTTTTAGACATTCTTAGAAAAATATTGTTGCAACAAGTGATCTTTTGATGATGAAATCTTTCCTTCAGAATGGAAGGCAAAACTCTTCATCCTGAAATATATAAAGTGAATTGATTGGTGTTAAATGGACAATAGTGAGCAGATTTGATCATCTCATAAAAGGAAATCACAAATATAAACTACTGAAACGACACTGCGATCATTTCCAAACATAATTTCAGCCCAAAACAGTAACATACTTAAAATACTTCCAATAACAATAGGCTACTTCTAATGAAGTTACAATAAATATTTTCCAACTGTAGCTTGTTTTGCTCTTGAATATTTTTCCTAGAAAGATTGATGATTGAATTAGCCATACGCTATGGACTAGAGCTGCTGAATGAGACATAGATTACATTGTTTCTGAGTCCATAAATCACAGTAGTTTATGATTGAGGACGTCATTAAAGAGATTAATTGCCGTAGTACATGCGCAAATAAAAACAATCTTCCTATTGGGGATTACCGGGAGTCCTCCGCCAAAAGCTGTAACTTTGTTGACGTTCTACAATTACATTTTATAGCCTATAAAACTTACATCTTGGGGAGGAGTATAGCCTACTACTTCACACTACGTAATTCAATCCACTGTTGAAAGAGATTCATGCTTTTTGCCTCTTTAAATCTTTATTTCTTTATTTTTACAGTATTGAAACTAAACAATTAGTGTCGACTACGTGGTTATTATTTTTCAACTAAACCCAATCTGTTAATTGACTAGGCTATATGTTTGCAATTAACATATAATATTACTAAATAGACTGAATAATGTGCACGTGCTGAACGGGTAAATTAAATCCATGGCACTGTTTCAATATGATTATATTTAAATATATGGAAACGTATTATGATCACTTGTCAGACTATTTTGGTTGAATATTTTAACACAATTCGTTGATCACAATATGACATGCTGTAATTCTAGCCTAGTCTACCATGTCAATGGTAAATCACTGCTCAGACAGGATGCCCTAAACCTGATAGTTCCTCTACAAATCAGTATTGGTCTAGTGAATAAAATATAAGATATGGATATCCAATTAAGGGTACAAAATACTATTTTCTTTCACAATGATTAGGCCCTGTATCACAACACCAGACGCACTAACAATGGCATAGTGTGCTAGGCTACGCTAGACTCGAGCGTGCTTCTTTCAGTGGGCCTGTGGATAGGGGATACGGTCAGACCACCGCCATTTTCTACAACACCATCGAACGGTCAGCATGCTGTCTGAAGCTAGTTATGAGGTGTCTTTCAAACAATAGTATGCAAATAAATTGTTTTAAAAAATCACATTTACGACAAATTCCGTTCTTTAATGTAGGATTATATTGAACATATGTGACAGAAACATGTTTAAGAAAATACATTTGGTCGGGGATGGACTATAAATGTAGCCTAGTAGCCTTCTGCCATACAATCTATAGTAGGTCCTTTTAAACTACATATTCATTATTGAGAGTAAAATCGACAATTATAGTCTATGAAACAGTTGAAATTAAATGATTTCTATAAATCTAATCTGAAGAGTGCAACAAATCATGCTCTTGTAGTCTTGTCACAAACATTCACAAAAGGTAGACAAGTAATAACTAAGATTATCTGTCTGATATGACAATGACACATTTATTGGGTTGAAACCATTGAATCTCACCCAAAAAGGGCATCAATTCCTTTCCCAAATGGAAACCTATTCCCCACACTGTAAAATCGGATAAATTCTGGCTACTCAAACATTTTGAAGAAACAATTACCTAACAACTTAAATAGCTGACGTGAGCAGTACTATCTTCCTATGAGTAATAAAAATGCATGTATTTTGAGTAAAGTATACTTAAATTTAACGCCACCATTAAGCCACGCCTCCAAGAATTTCTCAGTGTGCCTCGCCTTTTCGATTGAATTGTAGTTACCACCCATGACTGTATTTGTTAGTGACAGAGACGTCGTTGTAGAATTCGTGCAATTTCAGTCCAGGGGCATTCACCAAGTGTGTTCTTAGGGGAACATTATAATTGACCCATTACATCTATCAAAAGGCCTAATAAAGTGGCCTGAAACTCAGTTTTACAGGCCACATCAGGCCTGCAAGTAGGGTTGTAAAATTCCCTACATTTTTTCCAGTAATCTTCCAACCAGGATTTTTGGAAAACCTGGGAAATTCATCAGAATTTTGCATCCCTTACAGTAAAGCACATTATACAGTGTATTGCAAAGTGAGGTGTAATTCCTATTGAAATCTAGTCAGCATTAGGCTATCCAACAGTTGAAATGTGTATTCACCTGCAACCTACATTCATAATGACTGCCAGGGTTAAGAACAGTGGGAGGAAACCTAAGCCATTTAAACTGGAACAATTTCAGTAAGGGGTGCACAAATCCAATGATTGGACTAGTTTAGAAAACAATTATTTATCTTTGATTTATTAAATGTTATGATACAATCACTGAATGTACATTCAAACACACAAAAAATAAAAAACACTTTTCCAAAAAATTCCACCTGCAGTAGAGCATGCTGGTAAAAAAATGTAATTTATCATATATCTTACAAATATTTAGTTGGTGTGACTTCTCATTTAGTTGAGTCAGTACCACAGCGATATTTTCAGTAATAATGACTAGTCATTGATTGAGTACAACTTACTAGAAGTATTTCAGGTATAAATGCCATGAGTTTACAGTGCATCTAGTGCACTGTTTTTTTTTTACCAGGGCCCCAATATCTCATGTGATTATTCATAGTTTTACTCATGTCAACTCCACTGTGATGTACTACTGTACCCCAGTCCTGTCTGTCCACAACTCCATGATTAGTTTGTCCACAACACTGAAGGGGGACACAGGTGGTGAAGTATCATTATGTGAGTTGTGACAGGAGAGATTTGAAGTTAAATGGTAAAACAATCCTGAGCCTTTTCAAAACACCACCGGAGGAGGTTAATCCCTGTAAACCGAGGAGGCAGTCAGTCACTTTCAAGCTTTGCTTTTGACTTGAAACAAACTGTAAATGTAACACCTCTGAAACCTCAGCCCAATGCCCCTGCAGGGCCAATGAAAGTCAGTCTGAGGAACAATCAACAGAGCTTGGATCAAGACCCAACTCACTTTACCTTCAAGTTGCCCTCATGCCTATGTACCTGCAAAGTAATAACTGTAGTAACAACATTGTAGATGGACCTGGGTTCAAGTAGTATTTGTTTTTCTTCCAAAGTGCTTCTCTGGCTCAATGGAACCAATGGTATAGTCCCAGAAGTGTAAACCTTTCCCATCTGACACTCACTGCCAGTATAGGCTCAAAGTGTTTGAAAAAACCCAAATACTCTATGAACCCAGGGCTGATGTAGGGCTACCTGCAAGCTGTCCACCAGCTGCCGTAGCCCTGCCATATACTTTTGTCCTCCATTTTGCATCCAAATTTAATTATTGTCTTTTCACCAAAATGTTGTACACACACACACACACACACACACACACACACACACACACACACACACACACACACACACACACACACACCTTCTCTGGTGCCAATCAACCAATGTCAGAAGGTAAAACATTGGTAACTGATCTAATTCAGGACCTGGAACCAGATGAAAAACACAGTGAGCAGCGAGTGCAGTGCATTGTGGGAGAGGAGATCCGACACCGTTCAGCTCTCTCCCTGAAGAGGTCAAAGGTCAGGCCACCTCTCATCTCTCTCACCACACAGGACGGAACCCCTGGCAGGTCAGCTGGGGGTCACCAGTGTGGTCCTATCTGCTGCTCAGTTAAAGGTCAACAGGAAAGGAGAAGGTTTGAATATTGGTACATTCTTACATTAAAAAGGATATTGTGAATGGTGAGTAATGAGACGGAGTCCTATTGTTTAGCAGGGCCCGTATTCACAGTATCTCAGAGTAGGAGTGCTGACTTAATCAGATGCCCCTCTCCATTCATTATTTTGGGCTCCTGAGTGGCGCAGCAGTCTAAGGCACTGCATCTCAGTGCTAAATGCATCACTACAGACCTTGGTTCGATTACAGGCTGTATCACAACCAGCCGTGATTGGGAGTCCCATAGGGCGGTGCACAACTGGTCCAGCGTTGTCCTGGTTAGGGTTTGGCCGGGTAGCCCGTCATTGTAAATAAGAACTTGTTCTTAACTGACTTGCCTAGTTAAATTAAAGTTAAAAAACAAATAGGCCAAACTGATCCTAGATCAGCTCTCCTGAACACTGGCCCTGGTCTAGTAGGCCTAGTTATATTCATTCAATAAGCATTCCACCTGAGTTTTATGCTTGAGTACATGTTTTCATACTATCATGGAAGGCAGGACAGACAGGAGAGGAATTGTATACTCGTCTCCGGATTTAGGCTCTGTCAATCCCAGACGTCCTGGTAGGGTCACAAAATTCCATGAACTTTCCAAAAAGTTGCCAGGTTTTCCAGATATCATGGTTGGTAGATTCCCGTAATCAGAAAGGAAAATCCTAAAACCACAATTTCTGGAAAACCTTGGAATTTTGGGAAAGTTGCTGGAACTTTGCGACCCTAGAGATCCTGGTGATGTCAGAGGTCAGAGACAGCCACTCTCCCATACCCATCCTGAGTCATACTGCTCCTGAGACAAGAAAAGAAAAGGGGAGGTTTCCTAGGGCTCTGGTCAAAAGTAGTTCGACATACGGAATAGGGTGGCATTTCAGAAGCAGACAAAAAGGTGTGGTGACAGCTGGATAGGTTCAGTCATCACTGCCTGTCTCACTATATAAACTGTCTGAAAGCTCTGCCTCACTCAAGGTCTTTAACAAGAATTGGGTGGCACGGTTTGACACAATGTTATAAACAAACTTCATAGAATGGTGACAATAACCCCTGCTGTGTAGGCTACAGTAGAGGAGATGCAGGGGTATAGGCTGTTGTTTTAGAGACAGACAAGACAGCAGAGGAGGACAGGAGTACTATGCTTCCCTGAACATGTATTGTAGCGTCGTCATTATGCCCCAACTGTCTCCCACATAGGGCAAGTTGAGACGTAACACACACAGGGCACGTTGAGATTTAGCACAAACTCCCGCCTGATTCACAATGGATGACAGACAGTACTGTACATGGAATTGATTGGACAATACATTTTGATATACCAGGCTTGGACAGGACAGAGATATTAACACCCAGTTGAGTCTGAGATCCCCCATAAAACATGTGGGTTTAGGAACCACGTTTGAGTGCAGTGTCTGGCAGTTGAATGACACTCAACCCTGCCATGGCCCCAAACCTCCCTAACAGACTGACACTGACTGATGATGCCCAGGTCTCTTTCCTAAACACACAAAAGGAGTAGAAGTTGTTTTTGCTTAGAGAGGGGCTCTGTGCTTGCATAATAACAGTGTACATTGGCACAAACCAGGCATCCATCCAAGGAATTCTTATCACACCTACATGTGCTTCATCCCAAAATGGCACCCTATTCACTATATAGTGCACTACTTTAGGCCCAAGTCAAAGGACCCATAGGGTCCCAGTAAAAAGTAGTGCACTATATAAGGACTAGGGTGCCATTTGGGAGGGAGAGATTATGTATGAAGCTGTAATATGTGGGATTCAGTGACGTGTTACGATCTGCCACCACAGATCTGTTGTTTAGCAACACTCAGAGCGGCTCTAGTGCCTACGCTCCTGATTGGAAGAGATTAAGTCTGATTCAATAAACTGCCATTTGCTGTCTGTGTTTACTACAAATACCACATTACATTTAAGATCTGAACATAGAAATCATCTGTAAGTTATAGGTTGCCTACCATAACTCACATAATTGTTGATTAAAACTGGCATGACGTAAATAAACCAGAGAGGGAGGCAACTAAACTACACTGAACAAAAATATAAAATGCAACATGGAACAGTTTAAGATGTTACGGAGTTACAGTTCATATAAGGAAATCAGTCAATTGAAATAAATTCAATAGGCCATAATCTATGGATTTTACATGACTGGGGAAACAGATATGCATCTATTGGTCACAGATACCTTAAATAAATGGGTATGGATCAGAAAACCAGTCAGTATCTGGTGTGACCAGCATATGCCTCATGCAGGGCGACATCTCCTTCGCATAGAGTTGATCAGGCTGTTGATTGTGGCCTGTGGAATGTTGTCCCACTCTTCTTCAATGGCTGTGTGAAGTTGCTGGATGTTGGCAGGATCTGGAACCCGCTGTCATACACATTGATCCAGAGCATCACAAACATTTTCAAGGCCATAGAATAACTGGGACATTTTCTGTTTCCAGGAATTGTGTACCGATCCTTGCGAAATGGGGCCTTGCATTATCATGCTGAAACAAATGATGGCGGCGGATGAATGACAAGGCAATGGGCCTCGGGATCTTTTCACAGCACCTCTGTGCATTCAAATTGCCATTGATAAAATGCAATTGTTATTCATGGTCCGTGGCTTATGCCTGCCCATACCATAACGCCACCGGCACCATGGGGCACTCGGTTCACAACAAGATCAGCAAGTCACTCGCCCACACAAAGCCATACACGCGGTCTGCCATCTGCCCAGCACAGTTGAAACCAGGAATCATCCGTGAAGAGCACACTTCTCCAGCGTCCCAGTGGCCATCGAAGGTGAGCATTTGCTCACTGAAGTCAGTTAGGACACCGAACTGCAATCAGGTCAAGACCCTGGTGAGGAAGACAAGCATTCAGATTAGCTTCCCTGAGACGGCTTCTGACAGTTTGTGCAGAAATTCTCCGGTTGTGCAAACCCACAGTTTCATCAGCTGTCCAGGTAGCTGGTCTCAGACGATCCCGCAGGTGAAGAAGCTGGATGTGGAGGTCCTAGGTTGGCGTGGTTACACGTGGTCTGCGGTTGTGAGGCTGGTTAGCCGTACCACCATATGTTGTCAAATGACATTGGAGGCGGTTTATGATAGAGAAATGAACATTACATTCTCTGGCACAGCTCTAGTGAACATTCCTGCAGTCAGCATTCCAATTGCACGCGTCCTCAAAACTTGACATCTGTAATATTGTGTTGTGTAACAAAACTGCACATTTTAGAGTGGCCTTTTATTGTCCCGAGCACAAGATGCACATGTGTAATGATCATGCTGTTTAATCAGCTTCTTGATATGCCACACGTCAGGTGGATGGATTATCTTGGCAAAGGAGAAATGGTAATTACTAACTAATTTGTGCACAACATTTTAGAGAAATAAGCTTTTTGTGCATATGGAACATTTCAGGGAGCTTTCATTTCAGCTCATGAAACTTGGGAATGAATGTTACGTATGTGATAATTCTCACCCGTCTGTTAATTGAATGATTAGAATATTCCTCCCTGAAACATATAATTGTATGGAATTGATTAGAATGTATAAAATAATAATCAATAAATGTGTAGTCCTAGTCAGAATTAGGGTAAAACTATGTCTTTATGGTATTTTAAACAGACTGTGTCTGAGCTTGGTGCCGATCTGACTAGAGATTTGGGAGAGAACGTCTCAAGGACAAGGCCACCATCTCTGTCGGCTGGGTAGTGTGTGCGTAGCAGGACATGTGTGTGCGTATGTGTGTGTGCATGTGTGGGCGTGAGAAGTCAGTATAAAATGAATTGCTTTGTATTCTTGACTTTAGAACGTTCTGTGAATAAACCTTTTTGACCATTTAGCGGTTCCATTCAAACAGGTTCTTACAAATTCTGGTTTGCAGACGGAGTAATATAATTAAATTGGGTTATGTACCTGGAGAACATAATTCTCTTATCAACCACGGTTGTAACCACGGTTATGTGAGCTATATGGATCACTCCAAGGTGGAGTGATACATCAGAGGTGAAGATTTACAGACTTATGCTCGTGTACACCTGTGTCATGGCTGGGGTCTGCCCCTATATATAGACTCCATGGCCGCGACACATATTCTCTACATATTTTGAGGCCACTCTAGCACCGTAGATGATTGGAGTGATTCCATATAGCTCACATAACCGTGGTTACATACGTAACCTTCGTTATGTTTCACTATTTTGGATCACTCCAATATATTTATATGCCCGTACCAGATTTAGTCAGTACTAGAGGGACCTGGCCAGCCAGCGGTGAAGTCCCAGAGCGGAACCGAGATGCAGGGACCCTCCACTCCACATAGACAGTAAATACACCCAACAAGGCACAGCATGCCAGAGGGAGGTCCAGACCCCCCTGCCACTGCTGCTCAGGATGAAAGGGATGTTCACATGCCTGTCTGACAGAACCTTCAGGAGGAATGACGGGTTGGGGCGGAGCGATATACTCAACCCCCCAGGTCCATCCGGTAGCATTCAGAACTTATTGAAAGAGCATGGAGGTCACCCACCCTCTTTCTGGAAGTAATCCCTACCAAGAAAGCCACCTTCATAGAGAGGTGTTTCAGGGAAGCAGACGCCAACGGTTCAAAAGGCGGCTTTGCCAAAGCTGCCAAGACCACATCCAGATCCCAGCTCACCATTGAGCGGGTCCTAGCTGGACGCAGGCGTCGAACCCCCTTCATAAACCTGGAGACCAAGGGATGGCGCACCCCACTGGCTGTCCATCCACCCCACATGGCAGGCAGATATAGCAGCCAAATACCCTCTCAGTGTAGAGGCTGGCAAGCCCTCATCCTAGCGAGACTGCAGGTATTCGAGGACATACTGCACCCCGCATGACTCGGGCACAATCTCAATACCAGTGTAACAAGAGCAGAACCGCAAGCGCAGCTGGTATGCCGCGGTTGTAGCCGGTGCCCTTGTACGCTGCATGGTGTTCATTATCCTGTAGTCCCAACATGGACCATTGGTGCGGAGGCGGTGCAGGTAGGCAAACAGGTCCACCTGCACCCTCCCGAACTTGTCCCACAGGTGCTGCATCACCTGGGGGGGGGGATGCCAGGTAAGTGCTCTGCGAGTAGAGACGCTAGACGTCCCTGACCCCAGAGAAGGAGGTCCCGTGCCATAAAATGGAGGCGGTAGGACCTCAGTCCACCCCGATGGTTGATGTAAGCCACCACTGTGGTGTTGTCCATTCTCACCAGGACATGTCTTCCTTTCAGATGTGGAAGGAAAGACTGCAGGGCGAGCAGTACAGCTCGGAGCTCTCGTGTATTGATGTGCCTGCCGCTCTAAGGGGGTAGCCAACAGCCGCTGGACGACCTGCCCTTGGTCACACCCCCCAGCCGATCTGGGAGGCTTCTGTGCTGACCAGCTCCTGGTGGCACATCATCAGCATCTCCCCCCACCTGAGAGAAAGGAGCGACAGCTCCACCTCAACAATGCCCCAGGCACTGTGCAGTCACCCACAGCTGGTGGTGACTGGCGCTCCGGGTGCAGCCGGTGGGAGTTGAACCACTGGTGAAGAGGCAGGAGATGGAGCAGGCCCAGGGGACTCAGCAATGAGGCCGATGTCAGCAATCCCAACAGGCGTTGGCAGGTTAGGGCGGATACCACCCGCCCCTGTCGAGAGTGGTCAAGGCAAGATCACCTGAACCCATCTCGTGGGCAAGTGTGCGATCATGAGGACTGAGTCCAGTTCCATGCCAATGAAGGCCACCCACTGGGTGGGCGTCAGATGACTTTTGTAGTTTACAGGAGCATGTCTGACAGGACCTGGGTCCTGGTTGGCCACCGCGGTGACACGAAGGCCCCTGACGGAAGGGGGCCAGCAACTGGAATTGGAGTCAGGTACCCCTGAAGCATTGTGGACAACACCCGTGGGGACTCCACACATTCCTCCCACCTTGCCCTTTGAGACCTGGAGATGAGGCCGGCGCGAGCACCTGGGTCCCCCAGGCATGTCCCTATGGTGGTGGCGGTTGACAGGTTGTTGCTCCACCACACACTGTGCCCTTCCCTGCGGTCATCCCACAACATGAGGCGATGGGGCAGGAGAGGGACCCCACCGTTGTTTGGCTCAGGTGGGTGGCGATGGTCCGTCTGCCTTGGACCCGGAGCCTGAGGAGGTGGCATGAACGTCTCAGGGTCTCCCGGTCCCTACAAACTGCATCGGTCTGCTCCAGAATGTCATTAACCACTGGGCCAAAAGTCAGCCCTGGGGTGATTGGGAGAGTGGCAAATGTGCTCTGGAGAGCAGCTGGCAGACCGGATTGGACCAGCCAGAGATGGAGCCGGGAGGTAACCACCTGTGCCATGGCCTGTCCGTTGGAGCGGGCCACATCTTTCTGGAGCAGGGAAAGCAGGCGAGACACCTCCATCACTTCCCGGAGGAGCTCCTCTGTGCCCTCCTGCAGCCAGGACAGTAGAGTCTGCAGGTAGGCCTGCAGCATGGCCGCATTGGTAAGGTGGCCAAGAGAGCAATGGGAGCCATATGTGGCTTACAAGTCCTCGTCAAAGACTCCGTGGGGTCCCAGCTTCAGTCGCAGGTTCCGCGCTATAATCTCCCGGTCCGGGAGGACCATGGCACAGCTCTCCTGCAAGGCCTCGCAGAACTCAGCAGAGATGGGGACAGATTGAGTGATCACTGTCCACCAGTTTGATGTCCAGTGTAGTGGCTACCCGAGTGAGTAGGCCCTTCATAGCCTCTTGTCGCTGGGGGCAATGAAACCCCACTGCCGGCTTCTGATGGCCTGTCAGGCTCGTAGCGTCAGTGGTGAACAGTGCCAGCACCGTCACCGAGGAACAGCCCATCACTGGACAACAGGGAACAGCTGTCATTGCCATCGAAGCCATCAACCTCCTGATGCAGGGCATGCGCCCTCCGATCAAGGTGGTCCCAGCGGTCTGACTCTGCCCCCGTCCAGGACTGGCAGCAGATGGGCTCTGCCTGGCTCCGGCCACACTTCCTGGGAGGGGTACTGGGCCTAGTAGAGGGACTAACGACTCGCTGGCACACCACTCCTAAGGAAGGAGCCCGCCTCAGCCTGGCCGACCCACTCGCGCATGACCCCCAATCACACCAGGCACAGGCATTCTGAGAACACCACACAAAACAGGCATCCAGTAGGGCGCTTCACCACCCTCTCCGTGTGGCTCAAATCCAGGCAGTGCATACATGAGGTATGCAGATCACCAAGGGGATGCCACCATCACACCTGTCACAAAGGGAAGCCATAAGCTCAGCCAAGCTAACAGGGCCACGGAGCAGGGGTCCGATGCCCTGGGAGAGCTATGTCTTAACCCGCTTGGAGGAATAGGAAACTGGAGGGATAAATTACCTAGTACCTCTGCAGAAAACAGGGAAGACCCGTGTGGGAAAAACAGGCAGACAAAAAAAACAGCAACCAGGTAATGGATTTGATTTATGGGTCGTTTTTTTTTTTATGTCAACTGAGATATTACCTAGCTGGTTTAATATCCAAGCAGAAAACTAAACGACACCATATGGAGTATCTCTGTTAAGGAACTCCAAAGTTTGTCTCTACATAGTGGAAGCCCACCACAATACTCTTACATTCTGCAAGGGAATGAAGAAAAAAAACCTGCAGGGTAATTAAAGCAATTGACAACACACACAGAACAAGCCAGTCGGCAATATGTGTAAGGTAAATACAGTCTGTGGCAGCGAGAGCCACCAATATATTAATGGATGCACACTGAGTCATAGTGTAACTCTAACTAAACATAAGCAAGACAAACCATGGGCGGAAGATACAGATCAACCACGTGCACCGAGTAGAGCACTGAAGAGGGTTCTGGCCACGTGGCCAGCTGCTCCAGACTGCAAACAGCCAGTGAGTATACTTCCACGCAAGCTATTACACTTACCAGTGACTTAATAAGCGAACTTCAGAAAGTTTGTACATCAACCTATACGGACATCCGCCAAGAAAATGAAAGAGAACGTCTGTGTCGCGGCCATGGGGTCTATATATAGGGGCGGACCCCAGCCTTGACACAGGTGTACACCGGAGTAAATGTGTAAATCCTCACTTCGGATGTATCCCTCCGCCGCGGAGTGATACCAATATATTGGAGTGATCCAATATAGTGAAACATAACAACACACATGTTGCGTTTATAATTTTGTTCAGTGTGAAAAACGCATTCTATGAAATACTATTGGGCGTGCGTGCAGGTACCGCGCGGGTAGGTTAAACGCGATGGCGGTGCAGGTGCATCAAGAAAGGACGGATACGGTCCGCGGTCTATATTTGAATAGTGTCACTGCACTGTAGCCAGTGGTCATTGTATTTGATTAGTGAATTTATAGGGTAACTTCCGTATCTCTCAGCCCACCAGAGCTTCCGTATTAACGGAGTTTCTCAGTCTACCCTGGCTGGATTTTTGACTTTGTAAAGCTATGCGGTCAATTCCGGAGGAGTTAACGACGCTTATTTCAGGTATTTATATTATATATTATTAATCGACGTGTTAGTGTAATGGATTTCTATCCTATCGTTGTCAAACGTAAAGTTTTCCAGAAACATTTTATAACTGTTTTGAAAAAGAGGAAGTAAGTGTCTGTCTCACTACAATATGGATGGTAGAGTTCTTCCCACCATTGAGACGATTGCCACAAACAAACAGGTGCTCCATTGAGTTGTAACTAATATGATTCCTTTATTAGTTGGCAGTATTGAAATGAGTAGGCAGGCAACCTATTGTACGCACGTTTGCATCCGAAGTGTTTGGTTATCGCTCCAAAGCAATTATACCAAAACAAAAAAGGACACTATTTTCATGTGTAAAAGTTGGATAAAAATGGACCTTTTTTTGTCATGTGTAAAAGTTGGATAAAAATGGACCTTTTTTTGTCATGTGTAAAAGTTAGAAATGTATCCTAAAAACGGGGATTTCTTTTTAATATTTAGAGTATAGTTGAGAACTCTATTAAATATTTGGGAATGGGCTGCATGATTCTGGTTGATTATTGTGATCACATGACCTGAAACTTTGATGCCTTCACATTTCATTCCCTTTTAAGATCTTGAAGATTTCCTCTTCGATGGTCTGAAAGGAGAGAATTTGAGTAAGAAGGCAAAGGAGAAAAGAGAAGCCTTCATAAAGCGGATCAAAGAGGTCAAATCTGGGTATGTTTAGACTCCAGCAGGACCTATCATAAATACTTTGTGGTTTTGCAACAGCTCCTTAGTTAAATAATATAACTCTGTCTATAGCTGTTTTGCAGTTGTACTATGGCGATATATCATTTCCTTCTTCCTTGTGTCTTACAGATACCCTCAAGAGTTCAACGAGAATCGTATGTTTTTACTCAGTGTGCTTGATGTTGATGTGTTAAAAAAAGGCACCTTACTCCGGGTGGGTAAAATTTGTGGAACGTTCCAACAGAAATCTGTTCCAAAAACTTTATAAGTACAAGGTTGCCAACAAACAACGTATACAAAGTAACATGATCAATTCACCTAGCTAACTAGATGCCGAATAGGCATCAACTCACCACGTAGCTTATTCTTAATGTTTGTCCATAGGCTACCAGAGTGAGGACAGACATTTTTCAGGAATAAACGTGGTGATTGAAAAACGTAATGAAATAGCCCATTCCCTACCCGGTATCTTAATCTGCCTCTATACAACTTTGTATGTGTTGTTTTTTGGCAACTTTGATATTTATGAAGGTTTTGGAGCAGATTCCAGTTGGAATGTTCCACAGATTATACCCCCCCTTCCCCCTATGGGCCCTGGTCAAATGTAGTGCTCTATATTTTAATTGTATTTATGTAACCATTATTTAACTAGGCAAGTAAGTTAAGAACAAATTCTTATTTACAATGACGGCCTACCAGAAGGCAAAAGGCCTCCTGCAGGGACGGGGGCTGGGATTAAAAATGTCAAATAAATAAGATATACATATAGGACAAAACACACATCACGATGAGAGACAACACAACACGACATAAAGAGAGACCTAAGACAACAACATAGCAAGGCAGCAATTACTTGACAACACAGCATGGTAGCAACACAGCATAACAACAATATGGTAGCAACACAGCATGGTAGCAACACAGCATGGTAGCAACACAACATAACAACATGGTAGCAAACAACATGGTAGCAACATGGTAGCAACACAACATGGTAGCAACACAACATAACAACATGGTAGCAACACAGCATGGTAGCAACACAGCATAACAACAATATGGTAGCAACACAGCATGGTAGCAACACATAACAACATGGTAGCAACAGCAACATGGTAGCAACACAACATAACAACAACATGGTAGCAACACAGCATGGTAGCAACACATGACAACATGGTAGCAACACAGCATGGTAGCAACACAACATGGTAGCAACACAACATGGTAGCAGCACAAAACATGTTACAAACATTAGCATTAAGGGCAAGAAGGTAGAGACAATAATACATCACACAAAGCAGCCACAGCTGTCAGTAATAGTGTCCATGATTGAGTCTTTGAATAAAGAGATTGAGATAAAAGTGAGTGTTTTGTAGAGAATATATGTCCATTTGGGACGAGCATGGGTCTTACTGTAATACATCAACAACTACCGTTTTGAACCAGGAGATGCAGAGGACTCGGAAGAGGATGAAGTGGAGGACAGCAACAATGATGGAGGGTCGCTGCATTCAGAACGCACAGATAAGGAGGATGAGACCTCAGAAGGTACGTCACAAACACGAGGGGTTTATTCCAGGGTTAACACGAGGGTTTATACCAGGGTTAACACGAGGGTTTATACCAGGGTCAACACTTGGGTTTATACCAGGGTCAACACTTGGGTTTTAGACCAGGGTTAACACTTGGGTTTTAGACCAGGGTTAACACTTGGGTTTTAGACCAGGGTTAACACTTGGGTTTTAGACCAGGGTTAACACGAGGGTTTTACACCAGGGTTAACACCAGGGTTTATACCAGGGTTTATACCAGGGTTAACACTTGGGTTTATACCAGGGTTTATACCAGGGTTAACACTTGGGTTTTAGACCAGGGTTAACACTTGGGTTTTAGACCAGGGTTAACACTTGGGTTTTAGACCAGGGTTAACACGAGGGTTTTATACCAGGGTCAGCACGAGGTTTTATACCAGGGTCAGCACGAGGGGCGTAGACCAGGGTCAGCACGAGGCGTAGACCAGGGTCAGCACGAGGGCTTTAGACCAGGTCAGCACGAGGGCTTTAGACCAGGTCAGCACGAGGGCTTTAGACCAGGGTCAGCACGAGGGCCTTAGACCAGGGTCAGCACGAGGGCCTTAGACCAGGGTCAGCACGAGGGCCTTAGACCAGGGTCAGCACGAGGGCCTTAGACCAGGGTCAGGGGCCCACCTCACGCACGAGGCCTTAGACCAGGGTCAGCACGAGGGCCTTAGACCAGGGTCAGCACGAGGGCCTTAGACCAGGGTCAGCACGAGGGCCTTAGACCAGGGTCAGCACGAGGGCCTTAGACCAGGGTCAGCACGAGGCTTTAGACCAGGGTCAGCACGAGGCTTTAGACCAGAGTTGGATTCAAAGAATTAAAATTTGAATTCATGCTTCTCTGTAAGAAAACAATTGGAATGAGCTAGAAATTCAGTTTATATCCTGAATTGAAATGGAATGGACCCAGACTCTGATACAATCTACAAACGTACATACATACATGCTGTACCAGTCAAAAGTTTGAACACAGCTACTCATTCAAGGCCATTTTCTTTTTTTTGACTATTTTCTACATTATAAAATAATAGTGAAGACATCTAAACTATGAAATAACACACATAGAATCATGTAGTGACCAAAAAAGTGTTAAACAAATCAAAATATATTTGAGATTCTTCAAAGTAGCCACCCTTTGCCTTGATTACAGCTTTGCCCACTCTTGGCATTATCTCAACCAGCTTCACCTGGAATGCTTTTCCAACAAACTTGGTGGAGTTCACACACATGCTGAGCACATGTTGAAATGCATTCCAGGTGACTACCTCATGAAGCTGGTTGAGACATTCTAGACATGTCTGTGCTTCCAACTTTGTAGCAACAGTTTGGGGAGACCCTTTCCTGTTTCAGCATGACAATGCCCCCATGCACAAAGTGAGGTCCATACAGAAATGGTTTGTCGAGATCTGTGTGGAAGAACTTGGCTGGCCTGCACAGAGCCCTGACCTCAAGCTCATCGAACACCTTTGGGATTAATTGGAACACCGACTGCGAGCCAGGCCTAATTCTTCAACATCAGTGCCCGACCTCACTAATGTTCTTGTGGCTGAATGGAAGCAAGTCCCTGCAGCAATGTTCCAACATCTAGTGGTAAGCCTTCCCAGAAGAGTGGAGGCTGGTATAACAGTCAAAGTGGGGCCAACTCTATATTAATGCCATGTTTTTGGAATGAGATGTTTGATGAGCAGGTGTCTACATACTTTTGTCCATGTAGTGTTTGTGGTTATCTCTCTCTCACCAAGTCTGTGTGAGTGAGAGAGAAAGCTGAAGTGAAGGAAATTGTGAGACCATTGACATTCCAGTTGTAACTTGGCAACTGACTTTGGAAGCAATTTGAAGGGCACAGCTGTGGGTTGGCCCCTCATGACAGAGAGAGCATAGTTTATTACTCACATCCTGGAACCTCTGCGAGTGGCAGTCGAGAGGTTTACAGTTACCACTTTACATTTCTACTACAGTCCAAGAAAAAGGCATGCAGTAGTATACAGTAGTCTACAGTACAGTAGTCTTTCTCCCATAACAGTAACCTACACAGCGTTTGTGTATTTGCTTTTGGTTAATAGAGTATCAAGATAAATGTTGTGAAAGGGTAAGGGGTCTGGGTTTTATTGGCCTTTAAACAGCTGCCAGTTTTATGGCCCCTCTTTCACTCGAGCAACTTTGACACAGAGAGTTGAACATTTGCATTGAAGTTGCACTAGTTGGCTGCAAAATATTGTTCTCTTCTGCACTAAGAGATGCTTAACTTCTATATCGACCCAACTGATGACAAACCAAATAAGCAAAGATGTGTGTTACCTCTTTTTGGACATTGTACGGGTGCATTTTCACTGTGAGATTCATTGGAATCGGGGACTGTGTAGTAGGTCGTCTTGGTTTCGGGAGCAAGAAAAGACAAAGCAAAACTGTACTATTTCCTGTTTTTCCAAAGTAACAGTTGTCCAATCAGCTTAGCCATAGTCATTGATCTAAATGATGAGAACGTAAAGAAGGTTGCTATAGAAGGCTGATAGACTTGCATCGTTGTCTCTCTGCCTATAGGTGCTCAGCAGTCTCTAGCCGTGGCGGCTCAGGACCTCAGTCTGTCTTCAAGGCCGGACACCTGGAGAAGCACAGGAAGGGTGGGAGTTCTTCCATTGACATGCATATATTAAAATATATACACATATAT